>NC_057802.1:615176451-615340981 GCF_018294505.1 Triticum aestivum | reverse complement strand
TTCAACATGAATGAGACAAATATTTAGTTCAAAACATATTCAAGAAAATGTATTCGATTTTTTTAAATGTATAAAGATGTACAATGTGTATATAAAAATGTAATGTGTATAAATCAGAACATATATTTTTAAAATTTTAATCATGTTTTTTTTAGTCTATGTTCATCATGTATTTGAACAATGTTAAATGTGTATAAAAAATATTCCTGATGTAACAAAAAGAATGCCTTATGTACAAAAAAATAGAAACATGTGTTAAAAAAGAAAAAGAAAAATAAAAAATAAAAATGAGAAAACCAGTGAGAACCTATAAAAAACAAAGAAAAGCAAAAACTTATTTTTAAAGATAAAAAGTAAAAAACCTAAAAAGACAACTGAAGAGGTGGGCTGTAGCTATTTATCGTTAACAATGATCCTGAGCACAGATCGCCTACATCGCTCCCTAAAGTGGCCAACCCAAGAAACATAGCTGCGTCGGACACTGCTTCATTCGCTCGTTTGTTTCGATTTTTTCCTTTATAATTTTATTTACATTGCAAAACCTGAATAAAGATGTTATATTGGAAATCTTTATGCAGAGTTTGGAAGTGTCCGTGCAAATTTCAAAATATATTATTGGCGTTCAAAAGAGATGTAAATAAAAAATGTTCATGTGTCTGAAAAATATTTACTTGTTTTGAAAACAATATTTACAACATTTTAAAAAATGTTTATACAATGTAAAAAATGTTCATCTAAGTTTTTTAAAATCTTTCGTACCATTAAAAAAATTATGTGACATTTAAAAGAATGCTCAGATGTTTTAAATAATATGTTCAAGACATTAAAAAAGGGTTTTTGTCATTTTTTCGCTAGCTGTGTCCCACTACTCACTTTTGCCATTAAAAATTATAACTACTAAAAAAATTCATCATTTCGTGAGAGGCCGGCTCAAAATGGCATTAGACACTTCAAAAAAATGCCATCATTCCCTTAGATATTCGTTTAAAAATGTCATTAGACACCATTACTGTATGGTCAAATTCGTTAACCATGTTATATGACCAAAATACCTATAAACCCACATGTCAACTCTCTATCTCACAATGATAAGTGTGCCCCCACTTGTCAGTAGTAAGCAACCGAATAATTTTACAGGGCAATAAGAACGATTTTGAGGATTGAGTGAGACCCACACCTTATCATAGTGAGAAAAGAGGCAGTGCTGACATGTGGGTCTATTACTATTTTGGTCATATGGCATGGTAAATAAGTTTTGAGCTGACAATGATGGTGTCTAGTGGCGTTTTTTAGCATGACAAGGTGACAGGATGAGGGGTAATTCATTCTTAACTAAGGATTTGATTGTGCCACGTAGGCGGCGCTCCCAAAAATGGTAAGCAAGTGAGCTGGGCTCAATCTTGGCTGGGCCTTTTGGAACCCAGCCCAGGCCCATTGCAGCAGATATTTCCGGCCTCGGTCCAGTCGTCGTCGTCCTCCCCCCTCCTCCCACAGTGCGCATTCCCATTCCATCCTCCAAACACAAGCCAACAGAACCTTCCTTCCGTCTATCCAGATCTCGCCGACGCCGACGCCGGCCGCCTCCTCCTCCACCTCCCCCGCACCGTCCCTCCGGCGGCGGCGGAGCCCCGCGCGCCGGCTCGGCCACGATGCAGCCGGTGCCGGGCGCCGCACCCACCTCCTCCTCCTCGTTCGGCGACGCCCGGCTCAAGCCCCCTTCCCCTCCCCCCCGCCCTTGGCACTCCCACCTCTCCTAACTCCCTCCCCTCGTCTCCCCTCCTCTACGTGCCGCCTCACCCAGCTAACCCCCTCTCCCTCACTCGCCCCTGCCTCGCCGCCCCTTCCGCGGCATTTCTCGACCACCATCTGCGCATCCGTTGATCGGCGACTGACCCCACCCAGCTCAGCTCAGCACCTCAGGTAATTAACAGACAGGGATCGTGCCCTGCCGATCTGCGCCTTCACAGCATCTGCGATCCTGCCCTGTTTGTTTCTAGTAAGATCACACCACATACGGTGAGCTGGCCACGATAGTCCAAGTAGAGAGTTCACAAAGTAGAAAGGGTGGCATATACAGCACTCTTCTGCACGGCATTTTACGCATTTGATTTTTCGGGCTAGTGTGGGGTCTCTTCCTGTTAGTGCAACAAGTGGCCCCCAAGAGCAAGAGTGGAGTGGATTAGTAGAGGCATTTTTCACGCATTTTATTTTATCCGCTGATGCGGTTGCTATGTACTCGATCTGTTCGACTAATGTGATTCATCATGCAAAACTCGTTTCAGTATGAAGTAAACCTTGCTTGGCAAACTACAAGTTGGCTGGTAATCTGACCTGTCGCTGGCACCTCTCATCGCTTCTTATGAGCCCTCAAATGTTTTAACCACAAGAAAAATATATCTCCGTCCACAGTCACACATTTGTGATAACCATAAACTTTGTCGATTGATGATATGTAGTTTCACAGATTTGTTATCCGCTGATATGATGGCTGTTATTTAATTTGTGTTGTGTTTTTTTGCATTTGAGACTGACAGTGGAGCATGGCTGCTAATACCTATTCTGTCTGTCCTTGATGTAGCGCACTTAATTTGTTCAACGAATGAGATTCAGCATGCAAAACTTGCTTGGTTATGAATTTAGCCTTGTTTGGCAACCAACAAGTTGGTCAGGAATTTGACCGGCCATTGGCACTTCCTGTTGCTTCTTATGACCCTTTGATTATATTTTAGACACATGCAAATAGATCCCTGTCCACCGTCACAATCTGCTGATGACCATAACTTTATGAATTGATGGTCTCTAGTTTCTATGCACTTCCGCTAATATCTAACTGCCTTCTTGCAGTGACAAGCGACTCCATGGGTGATTTGGCTTGTGATTCTGAAAGAGTGCTGATGGAGGCTCACGGTGCCTCTTCTCTCTGCAAGGATGACATGGTTCTGCTGGAGGAGGCACTTCCTCCAGCAGGGCAGACTCCAGGTTCTTGTGTGGAACTCCGTCATAACCAGGAGGGAACTCATAAACAAGCAAGGGATGCTGGTTCTTTGGACAATGAAGTTGATATCTCAGGTTCTCCCAGCTCAGGAATAAAGAGAGGCAAAGGAGGTGATGGGAACTCCCGTGCAATCTCCGATCACAGTGAACCAAACGCCTCTTCAACTTATGAGCGCTTGCCGTCCTTTCCGGTGAGTTCAACATGTTAGATTATGCCGTGTTTGCTTCAGCTATGCCGATGCTTTTAGCATACTCTGTGTGGTATCTTTATGAACAGGGAATGGGTGCTTGAGATCTAGTGTAGCCACTAGCTAAAGGGAAAGTAGGAAGGACACCAGTAAGATGGGTGTTCTTGCTGTAATATCTTGGCATTGATTTTCGCTGGTGAAAAACGTTTTTAGCAAATTCAGAAGGCAGTGGTAATACGTTGTGGCGTGTTACTAACCTCTCAGCCGTGTTCATGTTGTGAAACATGTTTCACCTGTCCGCACTGGGAATTCGGAAGTTCTAACTGACTTGTTTGATGAGACCATGCCATTTAATTTTCAGTTCCCAGGCCAATTATACTATTTGTTGTGCCTAACGAATTATTGTGTCGAGCTGTCTAGGCTCATCAATCTGTGGTGTTAATTTAAAAGAGCTAAGCAAGCTTAAACTTGTAATGTTAGATTGATCATGAAACTGTGCGGAGTTCAGTTCTGTTCCTACCTGCTATGGTGGTGCTGTAGTGGTATTGGTACATTTAAGCTGGGCCATCACGATAAGTTGGTACTGTAATCGTGGTAGCTTTTCTGATTGATAATACAGTTTTATCGTTCCCTGACTCACATTCTCTTCCTATTTTCTGTCTAGTCGACGTCAAGGCTTCTCGTCTCTGCTATGAAAGGAGGCCGCGAGAGAAGCGGCGGTGAAGCATCGCCAACTGGAGCCTGCCGCGTGAAGTGGGCCCCAGATGTATACGACCCCCCGGTCACCTCTGTCGACCACACGGTGAAGGGCCACCAACAGCGCTCCAGGTCCAGGAAGAAGGACAAGGGCAAGCAGAAACAGAAGCAGAAGAAGAGGAAGTCGTGCGGGAACGGCAAGAAGAGCGGTGGCCTCCATGATGCCGCCCACAACCCGCCTGCTCTCGACGTGCCCGGGTAAGACCACAAACATTTCGTATTACCACCTTTGCTTCCATGCTTCAGGAATCCTGCGTGTGAAATCATCGTACGCTGACAGACATTTTCTCCTCAGGCCATCTTCCCCCGACGAACTAGGCTTAGGCGAAGTGAAGGAGGCTGAGGTGCTGGACTACAGCGCCTTCGACGGTCAAGAGCCCAAGTGCGGAGGCGGCTTCTCACACGAGATCGCCGCGGCGCGGACGTGTTTCCCCGCCGCCGAGGCGTCATGAGCGCCGACGGTGGCCCGGGACCCCGGACCCCGGAGGAGGTGTAGATAGATACGGTTGGTGTACATAAATAAGAGAAATCCAGGCTGTGTGAGATGAGATGAGATGCCCTTTCTATATAAGCTTTTGGCTGTGGCATCCTTTATTGGTAAGTAGTGTAGTGTGCTACACGTTGTGTGCTGCTGTTTCGTTTGTAGCCACGGACTGATGAGATCTGAAAATAATTGAATCCTCTTTTGAGGGAGATGCCGAGTCCTTGTGCTAATCTTATCTTGGCATCCATTGCTCACTGGTCAGTGATCAGCAGGAGCAGCAGCATCAGCTGCTCGACACTGCTGGTATCAGGTCACATCAGTCATCAGTGGCAGACTGTTGAGCTAGCTAGCTAGCTGGTTACTTAAAGTGGCAAGGCTGGTGTGCACGATGAGAGGAGGAACAAAGCTCAAATCCACCAGAGCAGAGCATTGATCCCTCCCTCACGGCCATGGCCGCCGCCACCGAGCAGCTCCTCCTCCCCCAGGAGCAGCCCCGCCGCCGCCGACCGGTATGGGGGCTTGCCGTCGCTGCCCTACTGCTGGTGCTGCTGCTCGCCGCCGCCGGCCCTCTCCGTCCTAGGCTGTTCCGCACGCCGCCGCCAGCAGAGCGCGTCGCGCTCACCCTCCTCTCCGGCGCGAAGGAGAAGGGCGCAGGTACCTCGCACTATACTATATCTAGGTTTCTTCCTTCCAGCCATTCATCTGAGTTAATTTGGTTTGTTTCAGTGTGCGTGGACGGAACACCGCCCGGTTACCACCTGCAGAGGGGCTCCGGCGACGGCGCCGACCGTTGGCTCGTCCATCTAGAGGTATGTACCATACCATCCATCAATTATGCCATAACATTGCTCTGTTTTTCTGTTCCCTTTTCATGAGTTAGGCAATCAAATTAGCCGCCACCAAAAATATATATTGCAACAAAATTTCATAATCAAAATCTGCTTTGACATAGAGAGAGACCCGGCTCCTAACTTCTGTCGCCATCAAGCACATGCCTCCCTGTGTCACCTTTTTCTTTTCTATAAAAAAGGTGGTCTTTAATTAGCAAGTGGACTCAAGGCATGGCAAATAGGAGTAGTTGATTAATTGACATTCATGCATGTTTTCCCAATTAAAAACGACCATTCAAGGGAGGAGGCTGGTGCAGCACAGTCAAGGAATGTTCGGACAGCAGACTGTCCACCAAAGGTTCATCCAACTTCATGAAACCGATTCGGTTCATGGGTAATGGGATCCTCGGCGGCGATCAGCTACAGAATCCTGGTAACCACTGTTGCTTCTCTTTGGTAGTGACCCCTCCCTGTTTGTTCCATCTTTTCCCATGTCCTTGCGCTAATTTTGGTCGGTGTGTTGATAGATTTCTATAACTGGAACAAAGTCTACGTTCGGTACTGCGATGGGGCGTCGTTTTCTGGTGACGCTGAAGCTCAAGCACAGGTGATTTTTTTCTCAACCTCTGTCTGATGTATGTCGCTGTTTTGGCTGCTCGAAGTAATGTTCTGTTTGTACTTATGTAGGATGGAACCACACTATACTTCAGAGGATTGCGTATCTATGAAGCAGTTATCGACGAACTCATGGAAAAAGGACTCGCCAATGCTACACAGGTCATACTTAATTTCTTGGGTTAATATAAGCTTAGCGGCGGAAATGAAAGAAAAAAAAAACTCATGTTTCTACACATTTCAGGCCCTCTTTACAGGCTGTTCTGCTGGTGCTCTATCCATGATGCTGCATTGCGATGATTTTCGTGCAAGATTTCCGCAGGAGGTTTCAGTTAAATGCTTTGCGGATGCTGGGTTTTTCCTTGATGAGTAAGGCTCTTGCAAAAAAAAAAGTAATCCACTAGCGGTGCACCTGAACTAAAGTACTACTTTTTTCTGGCAGAAAGGATATATCCGGAAAAAGGTCCCTTTGGTCTCTCTACGACAGAGTCATTCACCTCCAGGTTAGCTGCCGAACATTCTTAAAACTTTACCAGACATGTCTTGTTTATATTCAAGCCTTCTGGTCATCTTCTAATTCTTGTTGTACTTCTCTACAAGAACAAGCTTTCGTAAAACTCTGTTATTTGGTACGAAATGCCATTGAGATCATTTCGTCTTCATCTTTTGCTAAATTAATTTCAGAATGTTAGAAAAGTGTTGCCCAAGGATTGCCTTGCCAACAAGGAGCCAACCGAGGTAGTTTCCATTGTATAATTTGATTTCGTTCCCACACATTGGCCTGTCATCAAATTATGTCAGTAAGTCCGTTAGCTGAGATAATGTTTCTCCTAGTGTTTCTTCCCGGCAGAGCTTATTAAGAGCATCCGCACCCCCATGTTTATTCTCAACCCTAGTTATGATTCATGGCAGGTAATTTTCAATATTTACTTCTTGTTTTTATATCCACATGCCTGTGTTAGAATTCTCACCGTCTTGTCGATGATTCTTTGCCAGATACGAAATGTTCTTGTACCTGATTCATCTGCTCCTGACAAGTCGTGGTTGAGTTGCAAGGAAAATATCCGAAACTGCAATTCTACACAAGTTGAAGTCCTCGATGGTTGGCCTAGCCTGTTAATCCATTTCTTTTTTTTCCTCCCACCTTCAGCACAAATGGTTTTTCGTTTCATGAAACACTAAATTGTTGTTCTTCTCCATCGATAGGATTGAGGAATAAGATGGTCAATGACTTGAAGGTCGTCGAAGACAAGGAGGACTGGGGCATGTTCATCGATTCATGCTTCACGCACTGCCAATCGCTCTCCGGCGTCTCTTGGCATTCGCCAACCTCCCCGAGGCTTGAAAATAAGGCATGAAGTTAAAAAGATGACTACCAAATCACATTGCATACCCATGTTATCTTTGGTATACCATATTCTTGTTGTATTGATACATTTTGGTCGCCATCTTTTTGGAGCAGACCATTGCAGAAGCTGTTGGAGACTGGCACTCTGGAAGGAGCCAAGGAGCGAAAGAGATTGACTGCAAGTATCAGTGCAACCCAACATGCAATAGTTTGCCGCCTCCACGGGATGTAACTGCATTCAACCGTGTCGAGATCTACTAAGTAAAGGTTCAGGGCGGCAGCAATCATCATATTGTAATGGCCATCAAAGTGAAAATAATATTCATCATCAATGAAAATAATAATCATCAGGATATTCAAGCTAGAACTTCTGCTGTAGACTTGGCTACACCCGCAGATAGTTTTGCTGCTGACATTTGTAATGACTAGCAAAAGGGCCTGTGCGCTTGCAACGGGAGAAAAAGAAAATCATAATCACCAATGGCAATGATCACATTTTGTTGCATCACCGAGATACACTATCACTCTCAATTTCATGAAATCATGAATAATTTTTGAAATCATGAACATTTTTCTTTAAACTCGTGCACATATTTGAAAGCCTGAACATTTTTCATATCCATGAACACTTTTACAAAATTTTGAACATTTTCTAAAATCAAGATCATTTTTTGAAATCATGAAGATTTTATACTATTTGCAATTTTCAAAACAAATTTGAAACAATTTTCTTGAATAGGCGAACATTACTAGAATCGATGATTTTTTTGACTGAAGGAACATTTACTGATTTAACGAACACTTTTTGAAATGGATGATCATTTTTTGAATCAGTGAACATTTTATGAATGAATAAACTATTTTGTAACTCATGAACAATTTTTGAATTTTTATTATATTTTTCCATTCATGAACATTTTTTGAATTGGCGAAGTTTTGTTCAATTTCATTAATAATACACGAACTTTTTTAAAAAAAAATCATTTTTTATTTACCGAACATTTGTTTCCAAAAGTTCGAGTATTTTTTGAATAAGCAAACCATTTTTTTTACAAAATCACGAACATTTTTGAATGCACAAACATTTTATGATTTATTAAACATTTTATTTAAAATTTCTCGTTTTATTAATTTTCGGAATTTTGTTAAGTCCCAAATTATTTAAAGTAGAAAAAAGTCGAAAATGGAAAAGAAAAATAAAAAAATAAAAAACGAAATTAAAAAAAAAATCTGGTTTACACTTGGCTACACCCTGTTTCAGATAGTTTTGCTGCTGTAAAAAACGAAATTAAAAAAAATCTGGTTTACACTTGGCTACACCCTGTTTCAGATAGTTTTGCTGCTGACATTTGTAATGACTTTGATCTTCCTATTATTAACGATTAAGGTCTGCAAATGACAATGTACCCAATGAAAATGTTCATTGAATGAGAACTAAAACTGAAGTTATTTATAGTTATAAGCGCCAAATGATGCCCACATGACAGATCCATGACTTGGTTTCGAGATCTTATGGGTCTCAACTCTAGGCTATCCCTATTTATTTTAGACTCAAAAGGCTTTGTTGATGTATTTATAGTTAAAGCGCCAAATCGGCATGTGGAGTTTCCAGAAGGAGTGGAGTTGTTTTTATTTTTCGACAAACGGTGAATATTATTGATTCAGAATGGAGCATCAAGATGACACAAACACAATGAGCACACACCCGGCCTCTGGATAGCTAAGATGCACACAGCCAACAATACACGCACACAAAAAACACGCCAGCAAAATAGCAAAGTCATATAAGACCAAAACTATGCGTAGGCACGAAAAAAACGAACAAATCCGCGATCAGCAAACTACAACAATGACCATATCCGCACCAATCATCTTATGACACCGCACGAATGAGGAGGTTCTTCAACAACAACGCCTTTAGGAAGGGAGCGGCACTCAAGCCACCTATGGCTAGATCTAGATTTTCACCCTGAAGAACAAGTCTAAGCATATCCAAGCAATGCCTTCAACAAGGTAACGGCGTAAAAATGTCGTCATTGCCAGGTATAACCAACTCGGTTAGACCTAGACTTTCACCTTGGAGCTCAAGACCGGGTGCGCGATAGCACCACCATAGACATCACTCATGTGTTGTCACCATCATTTTTTTGCGATCCCAGCAGGTACATGCGGTGTGAAATCATCGCCGCTGCCCAACCTCCCCTCTGCGTCAAGCCTTCGTCATAGTTTGCATCTCATTGCCAAAGCCAACCACCTGGTCCAGAGGGAGGAATCCTCACAATAACCTTTTTGTGGTAACTACAATTTGCAGCGAGGACGCCGACGCGCTACACAGACCCACCAGAACCGTCGCCTCCTTCCGATATGCAACCATGGTGATCACCATCGAGATCAAAAGAATCCAATGTGTCTGCCCGCCGTCAGTCACCACAAGGGCTTTTGCCCTTTTGCCCAACGGAAACGGTCAGCGACGAGGAGAGGATTCACGAAGGAGAGGACACTGGTGGCCTCGACGGATCTTGAATTCTTGATATGTATCCATCATGCGCGTGAATCTCGACGCGCGAAGGCATCGATTTAGACGTAAGAAAAATCTGTGCGAGGCCACTTTGATTTAGCAGAACCGCGGACGGTACGTACCATTGCTGAAAGATTCAAACGGTGGCAAAGCTCTTTTTAGCTCCAAGATTTGGCGCTAACTTACAGCAGAGGACAAGAGTACAGTGGAATAGACAAGACATCACCTGACCCGCAACAATATCTTAAAAGAAGCAGCGATAGCAGCCGACATCAAACCATTCTTCTCTTGCCGGCGACGGCCGGCCATAGCGGCAACAACAACCGAGCAGCAATATTTTACAAGGAATACGAGGAAATGAGGACGAGGAACGGAGCAACAATATACATATTTTATAAGAAGAAGCAGCAGCGGCCGTAATCAATCAAGCCGTTCTTCTCTTGCCCTCTTGTCCCTGAGGCCATGGCGCCGGGGACAGCCCAGGCCGAGCAGCTCCTCCACTAGTAGAAAAGAGGGTTTTGGTTCAGGCCGGGTCAGCCCATTAGTCCCGGTTCAGTCCAGAACCGGGACCCATGGGGCATTGGTCCCGGTTCGTGAGGCCGGGGGCCTGCCGGGCCTCGTGGGGGCATTGGTCCCGGTTCGTCTGGTCCCTTTGGTTCCGGTTGGTGGGACAAACCGGGACCAATGGTCCTCGCTCCTGGCTCACCACCATTGGTTCCGGTTGGTGGCTTGAACCGGGACCACAGGCTGCCCTTTAGTCCCGATTCATGCCACGAACCAGAACCAATGAGGTGCCTATATATACCCCAGTGCTCTGTTTTCTCTGGCCGGCGAGGGGAGGGCTTTGTGGTGCTCTAGCTCACCTCCTATGCAATGAGATGTTCGATGAAATGCCTGAGCCACACTAGTTAAGCTTTCTCCTCTCGAAGCTCAACCTCAAAGCTCCATTTTCCTCGAGATTTGTCTAGGTTTAGCGGCCCGTCACGTCCCATTCCCGTCTTCACCGCCGTCGATTGCCCGCGCCGATCTCGTCGCCGGCACCACCGTGGTGAGCCTCTTGTTCTTATCTTCTTTCTGAAAGAAAAAAATTCTTACTTTAGATGTATGGTTTAATTAATTAGATGCTCTGGAGAGCTATATGTTGTTAGATGAGAACTATGTATGTACTTTGGTTTTAATGTGATGATGAACTTCTATTAATTTGGTCACTTAATTATCTATTCATGATGTTCTGTAATGGTTTTTGACACACTTAATTATATATAATGCACGCAGATGAACCGGCAATGGATGTACGGTGACAGACACACCTCCGAGTACATTAAGGGCGTGCATGATTTTCTCGAAGTGGCTGAGGCAAACAAGCAGAATGGTTTTATGTGTTGTCCATGCCCTAAATGTGGGAATACGAAGTCTTACTCTGACCGGAAAATCCTTCACACCCACCTGCTTTACAAGGGTTTCATGCCACACTATAATGTTTGGACGAGGCACGGAGAAATAGGGGTTATGATGGAAGACGGCGAAGAAGAAGAGGACGATGACAACTATGTGCCCCTTGAATACGGTGATGCTGCAACGGGGGAAGCTGCTGAAGATTAAGAGGAACCAGACGATGTGCCCAATGATGCTGCAACGGGGGAAGCTGCTGAAGATCAAGAGGAACTAGACGATGTGCCCGATGATGATGATCTCCGCCGGGTCATTGTCGATGCAAGGACGCAATGCGAAAGTCAAAAGGAGAAGCTGAAGTTCGATCGCATGTTAGAGGATCACAAAAAAGGGTTGTACCCCAATTGCGAAGATGGCAACACAAAGCTCGGTACCGTACTGGAATTGCTGCAGTGGAAGGCAGAGAATGCTGTGCCTGACAAAGGATTTGAGAAGCTACTGAAAATATTGAAGAAGAAGCTTCCAAAGGATAACGAATTGCCCGACAGTACATACGCAGCAAAGAAGGGCGTATGCCCTCTAGGATTGGAGGTGCAGAAGATACATGCATGCCCTAATGACTGCATCCTCTACCGCGGTGCGTACAAGGATCTGAACGCATGCCCGGTATGCGGTGCATTGCGGTATAAAATCAGACGAGATGACCCTGGTGATGTTGATGACGAGCCCCCCAGGAAGAGGGTTCCTGCGAAGGTGATGTGGTATGCTCCTGTAATACCACGGTTGAAACGTCTATTCAGAAACGAAGAGCATGCCAAGTTGATGCGATGGCACAGTGAGGACCGTAAGAAAGACGGGAAGTTGAGAGCACCCGCTGACGGGTCGCAGTGGAGAAAAATCGAGAGAAAGTACTGGGCTGAGTTTGCAGGTGACCCAAGGAACGTATGGTTTGGTTTAAGCGCGGATGGCATTAATCCTTTCGAGGAGCAGAGCAGCAATCACATCACCAGGCCCGTGACTCTATGTATGTATAACCTTCCTCCTTGGATGTGCATGAAGCGGAAGTTCATTATGATGCCAGTTCTCATCCAAGCCCCTAAGCAACCCGGCAACGACATTGATGTGTACCTAAGGTCATTAGTTGAAGAACTTTTATAGCTGTGGAATGGAAACGGTGTACGTACGTGGGATGAGCACAAACAGGAGGAATTTAACCTGCACGCGTTGCTGTTTGTAACCATCAACGATTGGCCCGCTCTCAGTAACCTTTCAGGACAGACAAACAAGGGATACCACGCATGCACGCACTGTTTAGATGACACTGAAAGTATATACCTGGACAAATGCAGGAAGAATGTGTACCTGGGCCATCGTCGATTTCTTCCGACCAACCATCAATGTCGAAAGAAAGGCAAGCATTTCAAAGGCGAGGCAGATCACCGGAAGAAGCCCGCCATGCGTACCGGTGATCACGTACTTGCTATGGTCAATGATTTACACGTAATCTTTGGAAAGGGTCCCGGCGGACTAGCTGTTCCGAATGACGCTGAGGGACACGCACCCATGTGGAAGAAGAAATCTATATTTTGGGACCTACCCTACTGGAAAGACCTAGAGGTCCGCTCTTCAATCGACATGATGCACGTGACGAAGAACCTTTGCGTGAACCTGCTAGGCTTCTTGGGTGTGTATGGGAAGACAAAAGATACACCTGAGGCACGGGAGGACCTACAACGTTTGCACGAAAAAGACGGCATGCCTCCGAAGCAGTATGAAGGTCCTGCCAGCTACGCTCTTACGAAAGAAGAGAAATAAATCTTCTTTGAATGCCTGCTCAGTATGAAGGTCCCGACTGGCTTCTCGTCGAATATAAAGGGAATAATAAATATGCCAGAGAAAAAGTTCCAGAACCTAAAGTCTCATGACTGCCACGTGATTATGACACAACTGCTTCCGGTTGCATTGAGGGGGCTTCCGATTAGCCATTGTGAAGCTATGTGCATTCCTCAATGCAATCTCTCAGAAGGTGATCGATCCAGAAATCATACCAAGGCTAAGGAGTGATGTAGCACAATGTCTTGTCAGTTTCGAGCTGGTGTTCCCACCATCCTTCTTCAATATCATGACGCACGTCCTAGTTCATCTAGTCGACGAGATTGTCATTCTGGGGCCCGTATTTCTACACAATATGTTCCCCTTTGAGAGGTTCATGGGAGTCCTAAAGAAATATGTCCGTAACCGCGCTAGGCCAGAAGGAAGCATCTCCATGGGCCATCAAACCGAGGATGTCATTGGGTTTTGTGTTGACTTCATTCCTGGCCTTAAGAAGATAGGTCTCCCTAAATCGCGGTATGAGGGGAGACTGACTGGAAAAGGCACGCTTGGAGGGGACTCCATAATATGGAGGGACGGATATTCTTGGTCTCAAGCACACTACACAGTTCTACAGAACTCTACCTTGGTCACCCCGTATGTTGATGAACACAAGAACAGTCTGCGCTGCAAACACCCGGAGCAGTGCGACGACTGGATTACATGTGAACACATCAGGACTTTCAGCAGTTGGTTGGAAACACGTCTCAGAGGTGACAACACTGTTTGTGATGAGCTGTACTCGTTGTCCAGGGGACCATCTTTGACTGTATTGACTTACAAAGGGTACGAGATAAATGGGAATACATTTTACACGATCGCCCAAGATCAAAAGAGCACCAACCAAAACAGCGGTGTCCGCTTTGATGCAGCAATCGAGAGGGGAAAGGACACATATTATGGTTACATAGTGGACATATGGGAACTTGACTACGGACATGATTTTAAGGTCCCTTTGTTTAAGTGCAAATGGGTCAATCTGTCAGGAGGCGGGGTACAGGTAGACCCACAGTACGGAATGACAACAGTGGATCTGAAAAATCTTGGGTACACTGACGAACCGTTCGTCCTAGCCAATGATGTGGCACAGGTTATCTATGTGAAGAACATCTCTACCAAACCGAGAAAAAGAAAAGATGAGGAAACGAATACATCATACGATGAGCCAAAGCGCCACATAGTTCTTTCAGGAAAAATGGACATCGTGGGAGTGGAGGGCAAGACAGACATGTCTGAAAATTATGAAAAGTTTCATGAAATTCCTCCCTTCAAAGTCAAGGCTGACCCAAGCATCCTGATAAACGATGAAGATTATCCATGGTTACGGCGCAATAAGCAAATGACACAAGTGAAGAAAAAGTGAAGACTTTCTCCCGCAACTATTATGATGATACCATGCCAACTTTGTAACAGACGAGTATGATACCATTGTCCGTTTTGTACACGAAGTGCATCCAGTTTTTGCCGTAACCCTCTCAACTTTCTTGCACATGCTATGTGGATGAAATGATGATACCATGCCAACTTTCAACCTTTTCAGAGTTCATTTGAAATGCTTTTCAATTTCAGGGTCTTATAGCTCAAAATAATCAATAAATGCATGAAAAATAACAAATGAAGTCAGAAAGGGCAGAAAGAACCGGTACTAAGGAATCAACTAAAAAGCTTTTATAAACCTCTAGTATTATTGAAACTAAAATTATATAGAATTTATGCAACTAAAATTATCAACGTATTTTCTGTTCAAAACATTAAAAGCAAAAAGAATTTTCATAAAATAAATACAAAAAACAAAAATAAAATAAAATAAATAAGTATAAACAAAATAAACCTTTATAAATAAGTAGAAACAAAATAAAATAAAATAAATAAGTAGAAACAAAATAAAATAAACTTTTATAAAATAAATAAGTAAAAACAAAATAAAATAAACTATAATAAAACAAAATAAATAAACCTTAATAAAATAAATAAAATAGCAACAGTAAGTATTTTGTTGTAAGTAGAAACGAAATAAAAAAAATAAAGCAACAAAGAAAACAAAAAAACTGGAAACAAAATTAAAAAAATGCCACCTCTTGGGCCACCACGGCCTGAATCCGACTAGAAACCTAGCAAGTTGGGCCAGGATTCAGGCCCGCAAAAGGCTCAACAGGCCCACAGGCAAAGTAGTGTCAAATTAGGCCCATAGGCGTGCAGTTCAGAGGAGTTCGAGAGAGAGGAGGTAGCAGTGCTTATAAACAGGTAGTCGACGCTCTCAACTAGCGAGGTGGGACTAAACTCCCACCACCACGCCGCTGTGCAAGGCCATTGGTCCCGATTGGTGGCACGAACCGGGACCAATGCCACCCTTTGGTCCCGGTTCATGGCAACAACCAGGACCAATGCCCCCCCTTTAGTCCCGGTTGGTGGCACCAACCGGGACTAAAGGGTGTCTTTGGTCCCGGTTGCTGCTATGAACCGGGACCAAAGGCCTGGGTATATAATTAGCACTTAGGAAAATTTGACGAACTCATCGCCAGTTGCCCCCGGCCCGCCCGACGACGCCGAGCTCATCGACGCCGCCAGGCTGCCCAGATCGACGCCGTCCGCTGCCCCGACGCCGCCCGCCGCCCAGACGCCGTCCGCGCGCCGCCCCGACGCCGTCCGCGCGCCCCCGTCGTCGCCCCTGCCCCGTCGCCGCCAGGCTGCCCCAACGCCGCCCGCCGATGCCGTCGTCGTCGCCCGCGCCCGTCGTCGCCGTCGCTGCGGGGAAGCACCACGCCGGCTCCCGCGACCCGTTCATCCCCGAGGCCGTTCGTCCGCCGCCGCACCGATTCCGGCCGGCGACCTCGACCCCTCCCCGCGCTGTGAGCCCCTGCCTCCTTCCCTTTCCTTCTCATTGCCGTCCCCGCACGCCATCCGTAAGCGCGCGCCACCGCCAACCATCGTCGCCGTCGCCGACCACCGGCCTATTTTTCATTTTTTTGTTACGATGTATGTATGTATGTTCACTGTACAATGCTCTGTATATGCTGTATAATGCTCGTTTTTGCATTTTTTTTTGTTACCAAGAAAAAGGTCTATTTTTTGGTGATATGTATGTTCATATGCTCATTAATATTTAAGAAAATGTTCATATGCTCATTTAAGAAAATGTTCATATGTAACATTTAAGAAAAAAAAGTAAATGTATGTATGTTTATCTGCAAAGAATTATTTTTGGATGAAATGAGATGAGATGAGATGTGTTTTGTGTTGGAGAAGAAAAGAGGAAGAAGGAAGAAGGAAGAAGAAGGAAAAGAGGGTCGAGGGGGGGGGGGTCGATATACCCCCTCCCCGATAACATTTTTTTCCATGTATATATGCAAAAGTTACATTTTTAGAAAAGTTTTATATACTCCCTCCATTCCACAATGTAGTGCTTCCTCTATCTCTGTGCTTCAACTTTGACCGTAAATTTAACTACCAAGACCGATTGCGGCGGGAGCAAAAATTATATCAGTGAATTCGTATTCGAAAGAAGTTTTTAATTATGTAATTTTTTCACCCGCCGCAGTCGGTCTCGTTCGTTAAATTTATGGTCAAAGTTCGACCTCGGGAAGCGCGGGCGCACTATATTTTGGAATGGAGGGAGTATCTAGCTAGGAAAGGAAGAAGAAGAAAAAGAATGAGAGGAAAAAGGAAAATAAGAAGAGGAAGAAAGGAGAAGAAGAGGAGAGGAAGAAGAGGAGAAATAAATAAGAAGAAGAAAAAAGAAGAAAAAGAAGAGGAGAAGAAGAAAGGAATAGAGAAGAAGAAGAGAAAATAGAATATTCTTCTCTATTAATATCTTCAATATTCTTCTTTTTCTTCAATCTTCTTCTCTATTAATATCTTCTTCTCCTCTTTTTATTTCTTCTTCGTCTTCTTATTTTTTATCGGATATGTCGTTGTTGATATACCCCGTGTCCCGATAACTTCAACACGAGGGGGGGGGGTTCGACCTACCCCCTCCCTGATAACATTATTTTCCCATGTATGTATGTCGTCGTTGTCGATATAACCCCCTCCCGGATAACTTCGACCGTGATAACTTATACCACGGGAGCACCCCCCGGCCCTCTCGCTCAACCAAAACTCTCGAGGACACCCAAACCCTAGAAAAAAACGATGTCGGTTTCCTACCCCCTCCCGCCGCGCCCCTACCCTTGAAGCGTTGCCGAGGCCACCCCAAACCCGGGATAAGCTAGGTCTACGTTTGCACTAATATATCCACCTGCTGTCATGTTTGTGTAATAATTGCCATGTTGTAATATTTGCAGAAACAATGGAGCACGGACGAGACGAGGAAGCAGAAGAGGTGTTGGGGGACATAATCTTAGCCGGAGGTGATGTCTTGTCGTATCTTAACGACAATGATGGTCTGGAAGAACAGGGTGAAGAAGCAGGCTACGGCGATCGAAGAGTGGAGGAGGAAAGACATGATTATGATGGCTCCGGTGACCCAATGCTGGTGCAAGAAGGAGCCCGTGGTGACGGCTCCGGTGACCGAACAGAGTCCGGCCAGGTAAATATATTAGTTAAGCCTGTGCTGACTAGCTAATTGATGCATTCATTGTTTTGGTATGTAAACATATTAATTAACTCTCGTCTTTCTTCTTTTTTCTAGCCCTCCGGATCGAGCACAACTTCGGTAAAGAGACGAGGCCCGAAGAAAAAGTTGCGCTCGGATGAAAGGTTTGAGATCACAGCAATCGCGCGCGACGGCCAACCGATTGAACCCATCCGGACAAAGGAAGCATTTGCTGCTCAGTGCGGGGTTCTTGTTAGGGACAAGATCCAGATCAGCATCCACCAATGGTATAAGCCTAAGAAGGAAGACCCTGAGGTGTCTTATGTCAATGATATGCAGAAAGATGATCTTTTGACTGAGCTGAAGGCAAATTTCACCCTACCGCCAGAGGAGGATCCGGAGAAGCCAGTTAAAGAGCAATTAATCAAGTCTCATGCTCTTAAGAAGATGGCAGACCTATTCAGGAGGTGGAAGAATGAGCTGAAAACGTTTGTCGACAAAGAAGAGACACCAGAATTCATCGGCAAATATGAGAAGATCAGAGATCACTGGCCCGCATTTGTGGCCCACAAGACATCGGAAAAGAGTAAGAAGATGTCAGCGACAAACAAGAAAAATGCTGCGAAGAAGAAGCTTCACCATCTCACTGTGTCAGGTGGCTACCTCAAAGCCCGGCCTAAGTGGGCCAAGGCCGAGAATGATCTACTTGATAAAGGGATCGAACCAGAGACAATGAACTGGCCAGACCGTTGCCGGACTTGGTTCTTCGGGGCTGGCGGAACCTTGGACCCTGTATCAGGGAAGTGCGTTTGGACGGACGAGCAAATGAGAATACCAGTCAAGAGGCTTCAGCACTATATCGATGCAGCGCAGCAAGGGACGTTCGTTCCAGACAGAGAGAACGACGAGCTCACAATGGCCCTCGGGAATCCTGAGCACCCTGGACGGACACGAGGCACGCCAGGCTCCGTTCCGTGGAAGGCTGGTTTTCCGGACGCAGGCGGTTACAAATGCCAGGAGAGGAGGAAAAAAGTGGAGCAGACCCAAATTCAGAAGCTGCACGAAAGGGTTCAAGCGCTAGAGGAACGAGACGTAGCTCGCAGAAAGCGACCTGCCGAAACTACCCCCGAAGCTACCCCGCCATCTCAGCGGAGAAGCAGCGTGGCTTCCACCGAGCTGCTTCAGCCGGAGCATGTCTTGACGGCTCCTGCTAGCTACCCCGTGGATGCTATCACAGAGTCTCAACATTGCCACCTTATGATGCAATGGCAGAACTTCAAAGTCAAGGCGGCTGTCGGCTCTGTTGGACCTCCTGAACCCGGCGCAACTTTTCACCGTCGTCCGATTCCAGAAGGATATGCTAGGGTGACGGTGGACGAAATAATGGAGGGATTTGAGGACCTCCAGCTTGACCACCCTACCGGTGAAGGGGAGACTCGGCTGGGTTCTGCTCTGAAGACTCCATGCCTATGGCGGAAGGAGCTCATCAACCTTCCGAACTGGACGCCTCCGCCTCCTCCTCCTCCTCCGGCGAGTAAGGGCACTCCGCCTCCTCCTCCGCCTCCTCCTCCGGCGAGTGATCAGGGCACTCAGCCTCCTTCTCCGGCGCGTGGCGGCACTCCGCCTGCGCCGGCGCGCCCGAGCAGCTAGCCTCCTCCTTCTCCGCCTCATCAGCAAGGGCGGAAGAGACCCGCCGCCGCTCCGGCTGCTCCGGCGCGTCGTAGTCCTTCTCCTCCGCCTCATAAGCAAGGAAAGAAGACAGCCGCAGCCACTCCGTCTGCTCTGCTGGCATCTAGCAGTACAGCCAGAGGCGGGAGGCAATATAGATTCGGTCCTTCTCTGAAGACTCCAGAGAAGTTACCATACGAGAGGACCTCGGAGGAGAACGCGAAGATCGCGCGAGCCGAAGTGACGAACTTCTTTAAAGGGGTGAAAGCAAAGAAACATCCACCTCCGGAGGAGAAGGTAGATCCGGTGAAAGCGAAGCACACTCTGGCTACCCTGACAAAACCACCAAAGTCTCCGCCGAAAGGCAACTATGAACGCATTATTGCAAAGACATTTGTCGAAGCGGAGCGGTCGGGAAGTACTGTCAGTGATCAAAGGTTAAAAGAATGACGAGCTGGGAAAAAAATTGCCCAGCTCGGCGAACAAGCGAACCAATCGTGCCCCCGCTCAAGGTGTCTAGCGACATCGTCGCTAATGATCTGAGGATGGTGCCCGGTTATAGCAATCTTGGAGATTACCTGCCCGACGATGTACATTATGATTTCTTGGAGGTGGAGGAACACAGATACGAGTACGGGAAGCCTCTCGTCAAAGATGAAAGATCTCTAACAACGATGATGCGAAGATTCCATGATTGGTACATGAAAACCTGCAGAGAGTCTGGGGGGAGGAATACTTTGACGCTGAGAGTTAAAGAGGAGCATGACCTCGTTGGAATTGAACTGTTGAATGTTCCATTTGAGGAGTTCTTCCAGTTTTTCAATCAAAAGGCCCTCGATAAATCAACGGTCACTTGCTACTGTCTGTAAGTAGTACTACTTCTGTCATTAAGTCTCTCTATATAGGTCAGCTCTTTCATTGCATGTATTTATAATTATCCTCACTATATTATGCAGATTGAAGATCGCCGAATTGAAGAAAAGACAAATCGGTGATATTGGGTTCATTAACACAAATCTCATAGATGCAACTGAGGTTAAATATCATGCCGAAAATACCGAGGCCAACTTGCTACGATCGTTGGTAATAAATGAAAACAAAGATATAATACTCTTTCCTTACAACTTCAAGTGAGTGTTACTGTCTTGTGCATATTCGGTTTCCCTTATTAGTCCAGGTTATAGTAATGTAATTGATGACTTATGCATGCGTGCGCAGCTTCCACTATATTCTCCTAGAGATTAAGCTTGAGCAGGGACTAGTAACCGTCTTAGACTTGAGACGAAAAGATCCCCAGGACTATGCGGACATGACTCAAATGCTCGAGAAGTAAGTTAAATCAATCATTATCCACCATATCAGCAACTTTGTTCATTTCCTGATATCAAGTAATTGTTTTCTTTGTCTGGCAGGGTTTGGAGAAAATTCACCAAAAAAGCTCCGGGACTGCCGAAGAAGCTGCAATTTAGACACCCGAAAGTAAGTACTATAGTAGCATGTTCCGCGCATCTCCTAGTGATTCAAGCGCTAGTTTCATCAATACCATTTAGCATGCTTGCTTATCAGTTTGATTGACCTCTATTTCTTGTAAAGTGGTTGTGGCAGGAACAAGGGAATGATTTCTGTGGATACTACATTTGCGAGTCCATCCGCCACACGACCTGTGAGCGGGGCTACTCTGACGAACAATATGAAGTGCGTAAGCAATAATATTCACAATTTTATTTTATTACCATCATTTGTGTTGAGTTTCATTTATTCATATATATATATATGTATTGACCCCCTTCTTCAAATTAGATCTTTCGGATGCGGGATGAACTCCTACCACCAGATCGTATGCGAGCAATTCAAGAGGAATTGGCGGCATTCTTCCTTGACCACGTGATCGCTGAAAACGGAGAATACTATGTGGGCCCTGTGTTCATATATAATTAGGAGATTATATTGTAAGAGATAATTATTGTATATATGTAGCTGGTAGTGTCGGATAGATATACGAGAACTTGTTGTTCGACCATCTCTCGGAGAAGGAGAGGTGGCTCTGTATGCATATGTTCATGACGATCTTCTGTTTCCTTCATTTGCTTACTAGCTAGCGTGTCTAGTCCTCTCTATACGTATATAGTACATAGCGTCGACCAAGCACGGAGATAAGAGAGGACACTTCTCTCTATTAATTAGCTAGCTAACACAATACATGAAACACCGAAATTAACCCCCAAAAACTGTTGGGGAACATAGTAATTTCAAAAAATTTCCTACGCACACGCAAGATCATGGTGATGCATAGCAACGAGAGGGGAGAGTGTTGTCCACGTACCCTCGTAGACCGAAAGCGGAAGCGTTAACACAACACGGTTGATGTAGTCGTACGTCTTCACGATCCGGCCGATCAATTACCGAACGCACGACACCTCCGAGTTCAGCACACGTTCAGCTCGATGACGTCCCTCGAACTCCGATCCAGCCGAGTGTTGAGGGAGAGTTTCGTCAGCACGACGGCGTGGTGACGATGATGATGTTCTACCGACGCAGGGCTTCGCCTAAGCACCGCTACGATATT
Organism: Triticum aestivum; assembly: GCF_018294505.1. Lineage (NCBI taxonomy): Eukaryota > Viridiplantae > Streptophyta > Magnoliopsida > Poales > Poaceae > Triticum > Triticum aestivum. The sequence continues at coordinate 615,319,216 of NC_057802.1, read as the reverse complement.
ATCGAGGTGTAATATGGTGGAGGGGGCACCGCACACGGCTAAGAGATCAATGATCAATTGTTGTGTCTATGGGGTGCCCCCTGCCCCCGTATATAAAGGAGCAAGGAGGAGGCCGCCGGCCAAGGAGGAGGGCGCGCCAAGGGGGGAGTCCTACTCCCACCGGGAGTAGGACTCCTCCTTTCCTTGTTAGAATAGGAGAAGGGAAGGGAGAAGGAGAAAGAAGGAAGGGGGCGCCCCCCTCCCTAGTCCAATTCGGACTAGTCCATGGGGAGGGGTGCGGCCTCCCTTTGGGGCCTGTCTCTCCTTTCCCGTATGGCCCATTAAGGCCCAATACGAACTCCCGTAACTCTCCGGTACTCCGAAAAATACCCGAATCACTCGGAACCTTTACGATGTCCGAATATAGTCGTCCAATATATCGATCTTTACGTCTCGACCATTTCGAGACTCCTCCTCAAGTCCCTGATCTCATCAGAGACTCCGAACTCCTTCGGTACATCAAAACATATAAACTCATAATATAACTGTCATCGTAACGTTAAGCGTGCGGACCCTACAGGTTCGAGAACTATGTAGACATGACCGAGACACCTCTCCGGTCAATAACCAATAGCAGAACCTGGATGCTCATATTGGTTCCCACATATTCTACGAAGATCTTTATCGGTCAGACCGCATAACAACATACGTTGTTCCCTTTGTCATCGGTATGTTACTTGCCCGAGATTCGATCGTCGGTATCTCAATACCTAGTTCAATCTCGTTACCGGCAAGTCTCTTTACTCGTTCCGTAATACATCATCCCACAACTATCTCTTTAGTTGCAATGCTTGCAAGGCTTAAGTGATGTGCATTACCGAGAGGGCCCAGAGATACCTCTCCGACAATCGGAGTGACAAATCCTAATCTCGAAATACGCCAACCCAACAAGTACCTTCGGAGACACCTGTAGAGTACCTTTATAATCACCCAGTTACGTTGTGACGTTTGGTAGCACACAAAGTGTTCCTCTGGTAAACGGGAGTTGCATAATCTCATAGTCATAGGAACATGTATAAGTCATGAAGAAAGCAATAGCAACATACTAAACGATCAAGTGCTAAGCTAACGGAATGGGTCAAGTCAATCACATCATTCTCCTAATGATGTGATCCCGTTAATCAAATGACAACTCATGTCTATGGCTAGGAAACATAACCATCTTTGATCAACGAGCTAGTCAAGTAGAGGCATACTAGTGACACACTGTTTGTCTATGTATTCACACATGTATTATGTTTCCGGTTAATACAATTCTAGCATGAATAATAAACATTTATCATGATATAAGGAAATAAATAATACTTTATTATTGCCTCTAGGGCATATTTCCTTCAGTCTCCCACTTGCACTAGAGTCAATAATCTAGTTCACATCGCCAGGTGATTTAACATCAATAGTTCACATCACCATGTGATTAACATCCATAGTTCACATCGTCATGTGACCAACACCCAAAGGGTTTACTAGAGTCAATAATCTAGTTCACATCGCTATGTGATTAACACCCAAAGAGTACTAAGGTGTGATCATGTTTTGATTGTGAGATAATTTTAGTCAACGGGTCTGTCACATTCAGATCCGTAAGTATTTTGCAAATTTCTATGTCTACAATGCTCTGCACGGAGCTACTCTAGCTAATTGCTCCCACTTTCAATATGTATCTAGACCTAGACTTAGAGTCATCTAGATTAGTGTCAAAACTTGCATCGACGTAACCCTTTACGACGAACCTTTTGTCACTTCCATAATCGAGAAATATATCCTTATTCCAGTAAGGATAATTTTGACCGCTGTCCAGTGATCTACTCCTAGATCACTATTGTACTCCCTTGCTAAAATCAGTGTAGGGTATACAATAGATCTGGTACACAACATGACATACTTTATAGGACCTATGGCCAAGGCATAGGAAATGACTTTCATTCTCTTTCTATCTTCTGCCGTGGTCGGGCTTTGAGTCTTACTCAATTTCACACCTTGTAACACAGGCAAGAACTCTTTCTTCGACTGTTCTATTTTGAACTACTTCAAAATCTTGTTAAGGTATGTACTCATTGAAAAAACTTATCAAGCGTCTTGATCTATCTCTATAAATCTTGATGCTCAATATGTAAGAAGCTTCACCGAGGTCTTTCTTTGAAAAACTCCTTTCAAACACTCCTTTATGCTTTGCAGAATAATTCTACATTATTTCCGATCAACAATATGTCATTCACATATACTTATCAGAAATGCTGTAGTGCTCCCACTCACTTTCTTGTAAATACAGGCTTCACCGCAAGTCTGTATAAAACTATATGCTTTGATCAACTTATCAAAGCGTATATTCCAACTCCGAGATGCTTGCACCAGTCCATAGATGGATCACTAGAGCTTGCATATTTTGTTAGCACCTTTAGGATTGACAAAACCTTATGGTTGCATCATATACAACTCTTCTTTAATAAATCCATTAAGGAATGCAGTTTTGTTTATCCATTTGCCAGATTTCATAAAATGCAGCAATTGCTAACATGATTCGGACAGACTTTAATCATAGATACGAGTGAGAAACTCTCATCGTAGTCAACACCTTGAACTTGTCGAAAACCTTTTGCGACAATTCTAGCTTTGTAGATAGTAACACTACTATCAGCGTCCATCTTCCTCTTGAAGATCCATTTAATCTCAATGGCTCGCCGATCATTGGGCAAGTCAATCAAAGTCCATACTTTGTTCTCATACATGGATCTCATCTCAGATTTCATGGCCTCAAGCCATTTTGCGGAATCTGGGCTCACCATCGCTTCTTCATAGTTCGTAGGTTCGTCATGGTCTAGTAACATAACCTCCAGAACAGGATTACCGTACCACTCTGGTGCGGATCTTACTCTGGTTGACCTACGAGGTTCAGTAATAACTTGATCTGAAGTTCCATGATCATCATCATTAACTTCCTCACTAATTGGTATAGGCGTCACAGAAACTGGTTTCTGCGATGAACTACTTTCCAATAAGGGAGCAGGTACAATTACCTCATCAAGTTCTACTTTCCTCCCACTCACTTCTTTCGAGAGAAACTCCTTCTCTAGAAAGGATCCATACTTAGCAATGAATGTCTTGCCTTCGGATCTGTGATAGAAGGTGTACCCAACTGTCTCCTTTGGGTATCCTATTGAAGACACATTTCTCCGATTTGGGTTTGAGCTTATCAGGATGAAACCTTTTCACATAAGCATCGCAACCCCAAACTTTAAGAAACGACAACTTTGGTTTCTTGCCAAACCACAGTTCATAAGATGTCGTCTCAACGGATTTAGATGGTACCCTATTTAACGTGAATGCAGCTGTCTCTAATGCATAACCCCAAAATGATAGTGGTAGATCGGTAAGAGACATCATATATCGCACCATATCTAATAAAGTACGCTTACGATGTTCGGACACACCATTACACACTAGCAGAAAACAGGGCTTAGGTCACAGGGCAGTTTTCACATTAGCCCCGGTTCAGTCACGAACCGGGACTACTGTGAGCATTGGTCCCTGTTCGTGAGCCCAGGGGGGCGGCCGGGGCCTCGTGGGCATTGGTCCCGGTTCGTATGGACCCTTTGGTCCCGGTTGGTGGTACAAACCGGGACCAATGGGCCACGCTCCTGGCCCACCACCCTTTAGTCCCGGTTCATACCACAAACCGGGACTAAAGGGCTGGTCCTAGTTGCGGCCAGTGTTTAGTCCCACCTCGCCAACCGAAGGGGGCTCACACCAGTTTATAAGCCCGTCCCTCTCTGCCTTTTAAAGTGAAAATAGATGCCCTTATACAGGGAAATTGACCTAAATTCACAGTAAATTTCATAGAAATTTATTATGAATTTAGGTTGAATTTTCTCTATAAGCGCATCTATTTTCATTTTTTTATATTTATAAAATAAATAAACCTTAATAAAATAAATAAAACTAAATAAACCTTAATAAAATAAAATAAACTATAGTAACTACAATAAATAAACCTTAATAAATTAAGTAAAAATAGCAGCAGTAAAATAAATAAAAATAGCAGCAGTAAAATAAATAAAAATAAAATGCGTTTGGAAGAGATTGTCCGTTTGTACACGAAGTGCATCCAGTTTATGTCGTAACCCTCTCAACTTTCTTGCACATGCTATGTGGATAAAATGATGATACCATGCCAACTTTTAACCTTTTCAGAGTTCATTTGAAATGCTTTTCAATTTTAGGGTCTTATAGCTCAAAATAATTAGTAAATGCATGAAAAATAACAAATGAAGTCAGAATGGATTGAAAAATGATGATGTGGCTTTGAATGGTGCATTTTGAACACACAAAAAGTCAGGAGTTCAAATAAGTTTAAAAAAATGAAATCCCTTTGTAACAGACGAGTTTTCGGATGAAATCCTGATACTTTGAAAGAGATTGTCCGTTTTGTACACGAAGTGCATCCAGTTTATGCCATAACCCTCTCAACTTTCTTGCACATGCTATGTGGATGAAATGATGATATCATGCCAACTTTCAACCTTTTCAGAGTTCATTTGAAATGTTTTTCAATTTTAGGGTCTTATAGCTCAAAATAATTAGTAAATGCATGAAAAATAACAAATGAAGTCAGAAAGGATTGACAAATGATGATGTGGCTTTGAATGGTGCATTTTGAACACACACAAAGTCAGGAGTTCAAATAAGGTTTAAAAAATGAATTCCCTTTGTAACAGACGAGTTTCCGGATGAAATCCTGATACTTTGAAAGAGATTGTCCGTTTTGTACACGAAGTGCATCCAGTTTTTGCCGTAACCCTCTCAACTTTCTTGCACATGCTATGTGGATGAAATGATGATATCATGCCAACTTTCAACCTTTTCAGAGTTCATTTGAAATGCTTTTCAATTTTAGGGTCTTATAGCTCAAATAATTAGTAAATGCATGAAAAATAACAAATGAAGTCAGAAAGGATTGACAAATGACGATGTAGCTTTGAATGGTGCATTTTGAACACACACAAAGTCAGGAGTTCAAATAAGGTTAAAAAAAATGAAATCCCTTTGTAACAGACGAGTTTCCGGATGAAATCCTGATACTTTGGTAGTTTCCGAATAAATAAGTAATTAGAAATAAAATAAAATAAATAAGTTTTTTGTTGTAAGTAGAAATAAAACAAAATAAATATAGCAAAAAAGAAAATAAAAAACTAAATACAGCAAAAAGAATTTTCATAAAGAACTAATGGCACTAATAGAAAGTTTATATGTTTTCTAAAACTAATGGCACCAACAGACAGTTTATAATTTTGCTGACCTAAAAGCAAAAAGAATTAAAAAATAAAGCAAAAAACAAAAGAAAATAAATAATGCAAAAAATTTAAAAAACTGCCACCTATTGGGCCACCACGGCCTGAATACAACTAGAAACCCAACCTGGGCCAGGATTCAGGCCCGCAGAAGGCCCAATAGGCCAACAGACAGCACAGTGTGACATTAGGCCCGTAAGCCTGCATTTGAGAGGAGCTCGAGAGGGCAGCCGCAGTGGAGCTTATAAACCACTCCGAGCCCCTCTCAACTAGCGAGGTGGGACTAAACTTTTGGCCGCGGGCAGCGCAAGGCCTTTGGTCCCGGTTGGTGGCACCAACCGGGACCAATGCCCCCCCCTTTAGTCCCGGTTGGTGCCACCAACCGGGACCAAAGCCCTCTGCTTCCCGCCCTTTGCGCTGGTGAAAAGAGGCCTTTGGTCCCGGTTGGTGGCACCAACCGGGACCAAAGGGTGGGTATTGGTTCCGGTTGGAGCCACCAACCGGGACTAAAGCCTTTGCTATATAAGTAACACTTTGGAAATTTGCTGATTTCCATCGCCAGTGCCCCCCCGCCCGGCGACGCCGCGAGCTCGATCTACGCCGCCAGGCTGCCCCGTCGTCGTCGCCGTCGCCCGTGCCCCCGAGCCCACGCCATCGCCCGTCGCCTCGTCCTCCGCCCCCCGCCGCCGTCGCCGTCGGCATCCGCCGCGCGCCCCCGAGCCGTCGCCCCGTACATCACCGTCGCCGCCCTCCGCCCCCGGCCCGCCGCGATCGCCGTCGCCCTCCGCCACCCACGCCGTCGCCCTCCGCCACCCTGTGAGCGCCGCCCCGATCCCCTCCTCCTCCTCCCTGTAATGGATGTGTAGTTAGATTTGTAATTAGATTGTTGTAATTAGATTTGGATGTGTAGTATTAATTTGGATGTAATTAGATTTGTATGTGTAGTATTAATTTGCATGTGTAGTTAGATTTAGTTGTTGTAATTAGATTTGTATGTGTAGTATTAATTTGGATGTGTAGTTAGGTTTGTAATTTAGTTGTATTAATTTGGATGTGTAGTTAATTAGATAATTTAGTTGTTGTAATTTAGATGTATTAATTTAGATGTGTAGTTTAGATTTTTTTGGTGATATTATTATTGAATATGCAAATGTTTGTATGTTCATATGCAAAGAATATATCAATTTTTTCATAGAATTTTTATGATTTTTTCTGTTGTAATTTTGTTCATAGAATTTTTATGAATTTTTTTGTTCATAGAAATTGTGTATGATCAAAGTCATTTATGTATGTTCATATTTAGAAGAAAAAGGAGAGAAAAAAGGAAAATAAGAAGGAGAAGAAGAAGAGAAGAAGAGAAGAAGAGGAGAGGAAGTAGAGGAGAAATAAATAAGAAGATGAAAAAAGAAGAAAAAAAAGTAGAAGAAGAAGAAATAGAGGAGAAGAAGAAGAAATAGAATAATATATTATTCTATTTTTTCTTCTTCTCCTCTATTCCTTCTTCTTCTCCTCTTTTTTTCTTTTTTTTCTTCGATCTCCTCCTCTATTCCTTTCTTCTTCTCCTCTTTTTTTGCGTCTTCTTCCTCTTCTTATTTTTTTGTTGTCGATATATGTACCCCCCTCCCCGATAACTTTTAGTAAGTACTACCTAGAAAGTGTTTAATAGAATTAGTTAGAAAAATAATAGAACTAGTTAAACTAGCTAGTTTATTTTTAGTAAGTACTACTTTATTCTATTTATAGTAAGGAAATTCATAGAACTAGTTTGTTTTTTAGTTAAAGCAATTATTCCCGCATCGACGTCGACGATGCCTATCCCGCATCCTCGTCGTCGACTCGGCGGAGGAGGCCGGCTTGATCAGAGGGGCCATGTACGGGACTGGGCTCCGCCGGGCTGGTTTTGGGAGGTGCTACCTTCCGGTGGGCGTAGGTTGGTGAGGAACCAGCCCGTCGTTGACCCGATCCTTGTTTGGTGGCGCTCGCGCCGGCCAGTGACGGTGCCGAGGCTTCCGGACACCGCGGAGGAGGTACGTCACCGTGTCAGCGAGGAGGACCAGCACGTCCGTCGCTACATGGTTGCGTTGGAGGGCAGGTTCGACAGTACCTGGCAGGTTCTTCAGGGATCTCACTGGAGCTATGATCCTGTGATGGTTGCGTCCCTTTGGGTGTCCACCGCCCGCGCCGATGTCTGTCGGGCGCTACTGTTCTAGCTGTACTAGCGATGCTATATGTATGATAGTATTCGAGGTGTATTAGTGATAATATTCGGCGATGTACGGACGCATGGAGATGATGTAGTTTTTCTTATAATTGAATGCATCCTAATTTGAATACTACTTTATTTTGTGATTTTATTTTGCTTATTGAATTCTCAAAGTGGAAAACTACTCCGATCCTACTTTGAATGCTAAAATTGGAGAGCACTATGATTAGTTGATAGCTTATAGGGTTTTTGTTTTCGCAGAAATCTAGGATCCCCCCCGGCCCCTCCATCATCCCCGCTGTCGTCCCCGTCACCGCCCCCTCCGACATCGAGGTGAGACCAGCCAAATCCTCTTTTAGAAAGATAATTAAATGATATTTCGGGTTGACTGTAAGTCTGTCGAGTCTCCACCATATATGAGAGGACGAAGAATCCCGACTGTTGTCGTGGGGGTAGCTTCTCCTTCGTTCCCGTGTGCTAGACAATTTGGTGTAATGCACTCGAGAACGAAAGGAGGAGCTACCATCACCGATGGTCGCAAATGTCAGAGAGGAATCAGTGAGGGAGAGTTCCACCATATATATATGAGAGGACGAAGAATCCCGACTGTTGTCGTGGGGGTCGCTTCTCCTTTGTTCCCGTGTGCTAGCTAGACATTTTGGTGTAATGCACACGGGGACAAAGGGAGGAGCGACCATCACCAACGGTCGAATGTATACACCACGTGAGCTGAGAGTTTTCAAGAAAAGACTCGACAAACCGATAGTCAACCCGTGATGAATAATAATGATCTAACTTAGGTTTTTTAGTACATATATTTAATTGTAGATGTTTAATATTTGAATTATATATGAACATAGGAAATGTCGTACTCGGACGACGAAAGTCTCCCGAGGGAGTGCGACTGGTGCCACGACGACCGAGGTCAGTGCGACAGGCCTCACCTGGACGAAGATCGGCGCTTCAGTATTAAGCTGGAGGAGACGTTCGATGTTGAAACGGTACGCAACGACGACAAGTGTTATTTTTTCCTAATTAAGCACGACTTCAACTATTTCAACATGTACTTTTCATCTTTTACAATTCGGCTAGCTTATCCCATGCCATGCAAGACGCTACGTCTTGGAGAGGATGGGTTTTGAAGACCATGAAAGTATGGAAACAAAGAAAATTCACCTAAGGACCCATCATGATATAGATTTTGAAGTAAAGCTGTATAATTCTGAGAGCGTAACCCATTTTGGTTGCAAAAATTGGGAAGCATTTTGCAAGATGTATGGTTTTGATGAGGGTATGCTTGTCACCATGGATCTTGGTGATCCTGACATCGAGCAAGACAATATGGACATTTGGGTCCTTGTTGATACGCCTCCAATTCTACCGCTATGTGAGTTTCTCAAACATAGTTATTAGCTAATTTATATTGTTCATTTCAAATAGTTGACAACTTATTTTCATTGACAGCTTATTTTGATTGTTCAAACAATGTGCGGAACATGGTAGACAGAACCTACTACACCGATGGCTCTGAGTTAACTTATAAGGAGAAAACTCATCTGGTCGGATTTTGTACTGATATTGAGAATTACAATATCTACAATCAAACTCCTCATCATTATGGTCCTCCATACGTGCCACTAGTGCACGTGGTGAACTACGGTAACTACTATGGAGATACCCTGGTAAGATTTCTTACTATTACGACATCCGTGCATATTTTGCATAGTTCTAAAACTAGTGCATTATCATTGCTAACTATGAAGTTATTACTATGTTTTTCAACAGATAATCCCAGAGGATTGTGTGCCTCATTTGATGTATCAGAATGGTAGGCTTGATGTTTTGAATATACAACCAGGTCATCCTACGAATCTCAACTGTCCATACCGGATTTCTAAAAGAAGTGGAGACATGCAAATCAAAGAATGGAAAAAATGTATGGACAGTCGCAAGGAGCTTCTTGGAAGCAAAAGGAAGCGAGGCGCAAGAATTGGAGACAGGATGATCTCCATTCGCCATAATGGAGAGTCAGGGTCTATATTGTTTTATGCTATTTTACCTTAAAGAGGGTATTTCGGTCCTACCTAATACTGATGATCATGTTCTAAGAACAATTACGTAGGGTTGGTTCGATGACTGAGGATGATGATCGATCGTATGACTTGTTATTAATAACGAGTAGAAGTTGTATGATGATGATTAGTAGGACTTGTTATTATATATGATGATGCATGATGCGTGCATGAAGAGTTATTATATATCAGCGGGTGAAATGAACATGGATTGGATTGAAGTGAAGGTAACATGCATGTGGTGCGTGTCGAAAGTAGTACAATCCAAACTTGATCAAGTCCGGATTAGTATTACTTTCGACATGCACCACATGTTGCCTTCACTTCAATCTAAGCCATGTTTAGGCATAGCAGTACGTAGCGTTGGTAAACCAAGCACGGAGATATAAGAGGGGACACTTCTCTCTAATAGCTACCTAATAACAACCTAAATTAACCCCCCAAAACCCCCAAACCCCCCCCCCCTTTCAAAAAAAAACAAAAACCTCAGCTCCTGCCAGGTGCTGACGCGTGGATGCCTATTGGTCCCGGTTGGTGGCACCAACCGGGACCAAAGGCCCTCCTGCCTGGGCTCCCCGCACCGGCCACGTGGACGGCCTTTAGTCCCGGTTCGTGTAAGAACCGGGACTAAAGGGCTAGGGCATTAGTAACGACCCTTTAGTCCCGGTTCCTGAACCGGGACTAAAGGCCCTTATGAACCGGGGTAAAAGCCCCTTTTCCTACTAGTGACACCGTGGTGTTCCAGGTGGCATGAGTAGTGAAACTATTTCACATTGTTTTAACTGAAGGCCAAACTCGTAACTCAAATACTCTTCTCCACGATCAGATCGTAGAAACTTTATTTTCTTGTTACGATGATTTTCCGCTTCACTCTGAAATTATATGAACTTTTCAAATGTTTCAGACTTCTGTTTCATTAAGTAGATATACCCATATCTGCTCAAATCATTTGTGAAGGTCAGAAAATAATGATACCTGCTACGAGCCTCAATATTCATCGGACCACATACATCTGTATGTATGATTTCCAACAAATCTGTTGCTCTCTCCATAGTTCCGGAGAACGGCGTTTTAGTCATCTTGCCCATGAGGCACAGTTCGCAAGCATCAAGTGATTCCAAAATCCCATCAGTATGGAGTTTCTTCATGCGCTTTACACCAATATGACCTAAACGGCAGTGCCACAAATAAGTTGCACTGTCATTATTAACTTTGCATCTTTTTGGCTTCATTATTATGAATATGTGTATCACTACGATCGAGATCCAACAAACCATTTTATTGGGTGTATGACCATAGAAGGTTTTATTCATGTAAACAGAACACCAATTATTCTCTAATTTAAATGAATAACCTTATTGCAATAAACATGATCAAATCATATTCATGCTCAACACAAACACCAAATAACACTTATTTAGTTTCAACACTAATCCCGAAAGTATAGGGAGTGTGCGATGATGATCATATCAATCTTGGAACTACTTCCAACACACATCGTCACCTCGCCTTTTACTAGTCTCTGTTTATTCCGCAACTCCCGTTTCGAGTTACTACTCTTAGCAACTGAACCAGTATCAAATACTGAGGGGTTGCTATAAACACTAGTAAAGTACACATCAATAACATGTATATCCAATATACCTTTGTTCACTTTGCCATCCTTCTTATCCACCAAATAGTTGGGGTAGTTCCGCTTCCAGTGACCAGTCCCTTTGCAGTAGAAGCACTTAGTCTCAGGCTTAGGACCAGACTTAGGCTTCTTCACTTGAGCAGCAACTTGCTTGCCGTTCTTCTTGAAGTTCCCCTTCTTCCCTTTGTCCTTTTCTTGAAACTAGTGGTCTCGTCAACCATCAACACTTGATGTTTTTCTTGATTTCTACCTTCGTCGATTTCAGCATCACGAAGAGCTCGGGAATTACTTTTGTCATCCCTTGCATACTATAGTTCATCACGAAGTTCTACTAACTTGGTGATGGTGACTAGAGAATTCTGTCAATCACTATTTTATCTGGAAGATTAACTCCCACTTGATTCAAGCGATTGTAGTACCCAGACAATCTGAGCACATGCTCACTGCTTGAGCTATTCTCCTCCATCTTTTTAGCTATAGAACTTGTTGGAGACTTCCATATCTCTCAACTCGGGTATTTGCTTGAAATATTAACTTCAACTCCTGGAACATCTCATATGGTCCATGACGTTCAAAACGTCTTTGAAGTCCCGATTCTAAGCCGTTAAGCATGGTGCACTAAACTATCAAGTAGTCATCATATTGAGCTAGCCAAACGTTCATAACGTCTGCATCTGCTCCTGCAATAGGTCTGTCACCTAGCGGTGCATCAAGGACATAATTCTTCTTTGCAGCAATGAGGATAATCCTCAGATCACGGATCCAATCCGCATCTTTGCTACTAACATCTTTCAACATAATTTTTCTCTAGGAACATATCAAAAATAAACACAGGGAAGCAACAATGCGAGCTATTGATCTACAACATAATTTGCAAAATACTATCAGGACTAAGTTCATGATAAATTTAAGTTCAATTAATCATATTACTTAAGAACTCCCACTTAGATAGACATCCCTCTAATCCTCTAAGTGATTACGTGATCCATATCAACTAAACCATGTCCGATCATCACGTGAGATGGAGTAGTTTCAATGGTGAACATCACTATGTTGATCATATCTACTATATGATTCACGCTCGACCTTTCGGTCTCCGTGTTCCGAGGCCATATCTGCATATGCTAGGCTCGTCAAGTTTAACCTGAGTATTCCGCGTGTGCAACTGTTTGGCACCCGTTGTATTTGAACGTAGAGCCTATCACACCCGATCATCACGTGGTGTCTCAGCACGAAGAACTTTCTTAACGGTGCATACTCAGGGAGAACACTTTTATCTTGAAATTTTAGTGAGAGATCATCTTATAATGCTACCGTCAATCAAAGCAAGATAAGATGTATAAAAGATAAACATCACATGCAATCAATATAAGTGATATGATATGGCCATCATCATCTTGTGCTTGTGATCTCCATCTCCGAAGCACCGTCATGATCACCATCATCACCGGCGCGACACCTTGATCTCCATCGTAGCATCGTTGTCGTCTCGCCAACTATTGCTTTTACGACTATCGCTACCGCTTAGTGATAAAGTAAAACAATTACATGGCGATTGCATTTCATACAATAAAGCGACAACCATATGGCTCCTGCCAGTTGCCGATAACTCAGTTACAAAACATGATCATCTCATACAATAAAATATAGCATCATGTCTTGACCATATCACATCACAACATACCCTGCAAAAACAAGTTAGACGTCCTCTACTTTGTTGTTGCAAGTTTTACGTGGCTGCTACGGGCTTAGCAAGAACCGTTCTTACCTACGCATCAAAACCACAACGATAGTTTGTCAAGTTGGTGCTGTTTTAACCTTCGCAAGGACCAGGCGTAGCCACACTCGGTTCAACTAAAGTGAGAGAGACAGACACCCGCCAGTCACCTTTAAGCAACGAGTGCTCGCAACGGTGAAACCAGTCTCGCGTAAGCGTACGCGTAATGTCGGTCCGGGCCGCTTCATCTCACAATACCGCTGAACCAAAGTATGACATGCTGGTAAGCAGTATGACTTATATCGCCCACAACTCACTTGTGTTCTACTCGTGCATAACATCAACGCATAAAACCAGGCTCGGATGCCACTGTTGGGGACCGTAGTAATTTCAAAAAATTTCCTACGCACACGCAAGATCATGGTGATGCATAGCAACGAGAGGGGAGAGTGTTGTCCACGTACCCTCGTAGACCGAAAGCGGAAGCGTTAACACAACGCGGTTGATGTAGTCGTACGTCTTCACGATCCGACCGATCAAGTACCGAACGCACGACACCTCCGAGTTCAGCACACGTTCAGCTCGATGACGTCCCTCGAACTCCGATCCAGCCGAGTGTTGAGGGAGAGTTTCGTCAGCACGACGGCGTGGTGACGATGATGATGTTCTACCGACGCAGGGCTTCGCCTAAGCACCGCTACGATATTATCGAGGTGTAATATAGTGGAGGGGGGCACCGCACACGGCTAAGAGATCAATGATCAATTGTTGTGTCTATGGGGTGCCCCCTGCCCCCGTATATAAAGGAGCAAGGGGGAGGCCACCGGCCAAGGAGGAGGGCGCGCCAAGGGGGGAGTCCTACTCCCACCGGGAGTAGGACTCCTCCTTTCCTTGTTGGAATAGGAGAAGGGAAGGGAGAAGGAGAAAGAAGGAAGGGGGCGCCCCCCTCCCTAGTCCAATTCGGACTAGTCCATGGGGAGGGGTGCGGCCTCCCTTTGGGGCCTTTCTCTCCTTTCCCGTATGGCCCATTAAGGCCCAATACGAATTCCCGTAACTCTCCGGTACTCCGAAAAATACCCGAATCACTCGGAACCTTTCCGATGTCCGAATATAGTCGTCCAATATATCAATCTTTACGTCTCGACCATTTCGAGACTCCTCGTCAAGTCCCTGATCTCATCCGGGACTCCGAACTCCTTCGGTACATCAAAACATATAAACTCATAATATAACTGTCATCGTAACGTTAAGCGTGCGGACCCTACGGTTTCGAGAACTATGTAGACATGACCGAGACATCTCTCCGGTCAATAACCAATAGCGGAACCTGGATGCTCATATTGGTTCCCACATATTCTACGAAGATCTTTATCGATCAGACCGCATAACAACATACGTTGTTCCCTTTGTCATCGGTATGTTACTTGCCCGAGATTCGATCGTCGGTATCTCAATACCTAGTTCAATCTCGTTACCGGCAAGTCTCTTTACTCGTTCCGTAATACATCATCCCACAACTAACTCTTTAGTTGCAATGCTTGCAAGGCTTATGTGATGTGCATTACCGAGAGGGCCCAGAGATACCTCTCCGACAATCGGAGTGACAAATCCTAATCTCGAAATACGCCAACCCAACAAGTACCTTCGGAGACACCTGTAGATTACCTTTATAATCACCCAGTTACGTTGTGACGTTTGGTAGCACACAAAGTGTTCCTCCGGTAAACGGGAGTTGCATAATCTCATAGTCATAGGAACATGTATAAGTCATGAAGAAAGCAATAGCAACATACTAAACGATCGAGTGCTAAGCTAACGGAATGGGTCAAGTCAATCACATCATTCTCCTAATGATGTTATCCCGTTAATCAAATGACAACTCATGTCTATGGCTAGGAAACATAACCATCTTTGATCAACGAGCTAGTCAAGTAGAGGCATACTAGTGACACTCTGTTTGTCTATGTATTCACACATGTATTATGTTTCCGGTTAATACAATTGTAGCATGAATAATAAACATTTATCATGATATAAGGAAATAAATAATACTTTATTATTGCCTCTAGGGCATATTTCCTTCAAAAACCCCCACCCCCCCCCCTTTAAAAAAAACAAAAACTCCAGCCCCTGAAATGCTGGCGCGTGGATGCCTATTGGTCCCGGTTAGTGCCACCAAACAGGACCAAAGGCCCTCCTGCCTGGGCTCGCCGCACCGGCCACATGGAGGCCCATCTGTCCCAGTTCGTGTAAGAACCGGGACTAAAGGGCTAAGGCATTAGTAACGACCCTTTAGTCCCGGTTCAACAACCGGGACAAAAGGCCCTTACCAACCGGGACAGATGACCCTTTTTCTGTGTCCTCCACCCGGAGTAGCTTTCTAAGCGGTGTACATCACATTTTTTGCAAAACCATAGACTATTGAGGTGATATAATGACACCATGCTAAATTTCATGTTTCCTCCGACTTCCTACGCATTTTTTGGAATAAAAGAATAATGACCTTCATGTTTGAGGTCGAGTCTTGACACCCTGATGTTTGCAATTCCTTTTACTTTCTTGGAAAAGGTATAAATATAGATTAAAAGTACAAGCAGGATTTTTCAACCTAATTTTACCAATTTTTTAATGCACTTGCAGTTTAAATTTTAATTATATTCACTAAATGCTTAAAAATTCATTAAATGCCTATAAAATAAAATGTAGAAAGAGAGAAAGAAAGCAAAAAAATAATGTAGAAAAGAACATAGCATATAAGGAAAAAATAAAACAAACAACATACAAAAGAAAAGAAAGAAGAAAAAGAAAAAAAAAGAAATGTTTGCCGCGAATACCAACTCGGCAAAGGTGAACACGCGGCAAAGCACGTGTTTGCTGCTATGCAGGCAACACTCAGCAAAGCACGTCTTTACCGAGAGTGTCAGCCTTTTGCCGAGCGTTTTTTTTCCGCACTCGATTTCCTTATCCTTTACTGCGTGTTAGACATTATGCACTCAGCAAACATGCCGGTACTCGGCAACGTCGCGGGTTCTCATTTTTTTAAAGGGAGGATGACCCTTGATCTCTGCATCTCGGCAATGCATGCAACTATTTTATTAATTATTCATAAAGATCTTACAACGCAATATATTAGTAAGTCTGAAGCCACCATCTGGGTAATATCTGTCGCTACTTCTATCCAATTGATGAAGGGTGTTGAAAATCCGAGCCGAATACCAAACAGACTTCGCACCAATGCCTATCATCTAAAGCCGGAGACCCAACCAAGCCACAATACCGGGTCTGGGGCACCCACTAGTCCAGTACACTCTCAAAGGCGACCGCTCCCATCTTCCACCTATCCATCTTCAGGACAGGAACTGACACATCAACCTTACCAGGCCTGCCGTCAACGCCACCACGACGCCAGACAACGCCGTCCTCCTGCGCGAGTCCGTCAACCCGCATCGGAAGCCGATACTTCACTGCGCCACGCCGTCGAGATCCGCCATCATCGATGCGAAAGATCAAACCCTGCTCCACCTCTGGGCCCTTCCAGTCAGCACCTGCTTCAAAACGATGCCCGGAGGGAGAACGTCATTGAAGGTGCTGTCATCGTCCGATACGGGAAGACCCAGATCTAGGGTTTCCCCCGGAGCAGCCCGAGGAAGATGAAGTTGCCTGCAACGACGATGATGCCGCCATCGTCCGTCAAGACCGAAGTCGATTTGATTTTCACCGGCAGTCGCGCCATCCTGACACAGTAGCTGACTGGAACCGTGCGGTGCCTCGCGAGTAGACGCACTCAGCCGCCGGAACACCGAGGACCGCCACCGCAGCCCCGATTCACCATCGCCATCGACCACTACTGCCCAGATGGCAGCACCAGCCGGCCACCGTCGCCGTCCGCAGCCCGCACCGCTTGGTGCTTGGGACCATGGATTTGGGCCAGATCGCCGCTGCCAAGATCCAACACGCCCCATCACTGGAGGCCACATCCGCATCACCCGCCTCCCAACGTAGCCGCTAGGAAGCTGGATCGCGCCGCCGCGACCCTCCGCATCGCGACGCTCTTGCTCGTCAAATCCGGTGAAAGAGCCCTGCTGCCACCGGGACTGGTCGAGCTTCTCCCGTTGCACTCTTTGGCGGCGGCAGGGGAGTGGAGGAGCGGGAGGACGGGCGCTGGGAGGCGGCTAGGGTTCCCTCCCGTCGCCTGCGGGGGTGACTCGGGAGGGACTGCCTTTGAAAAAATCCGGTTGTGAACACTGTAACTTGAGAATGGAAATAGGAGAAAGAGAGTGGTTTTCCTACACCCCAGCTCGGTGCATCCACGGTGCACCCACGCAAGAAAACATAACAAAACATTTCAAAAAAAATCAGAAACTTTGTGAAAATGATGATCAACATATGTTACGGGAACTTGCAAAGTTTGGTGGTTAAATAATAAAAAAAGAACAAAATGCAATTGTAGGTAGTACTTTTTGTAAATGGGAATGACGTAGATGCTGCTCTCTGTGTGATCTAATCTTGGATGTAAGAAAATTTGGCGCATTTGTTTAACAGCGCGCCAACTTGCAAAGGAGGACGGGGAAAACGACGAATGGGGCAACAATATTTCATAAGAAGCAGCAGCAGCGGCCGTAGTCCCACCATTCTTCTCTTATTCTCTTGTCCCTTGACTGCCATGGCGCCAGGGACAGCCCAGGCCGAGCAGCTCCTCCTCCACCCGGACCCGGAGCAGCGCCGGCGAGCGCCGGATTGCCGCCATGCATGGGGCCTCTCGGTGGCAGTCCTGCTCCTGCTGCTGCCTTCCGCCGCCGGCCTTCACCCTCCTATGATGTTCTGCGCGCCGCCGCCGGAGACAGTCCCGCTGACCCTCCTTGCCGGTGCGCAGGAGAAGGGAGCAGGTACGCCGCCGTCCAGTCGCCACACTATATTAGATTCTACCGTCCAGCCTTCCGTCCATTCATCTCAGGTTAATTTGAGTTCAGTGTGCTTGGACGGGACCCCGCCGGGCTACCACCTGCAGAGAGGCTCCGGCACCGGCGCAAACAACTGGCTCATCCATCTACAGGTAGGTAGTATCACCCACCCATTTTCCTACTCTCTATATACTCCCTTCGTCCTAAAATAAGTGTCTCAAGTCCCAACTTTATACTAGCTTAAAATTGACACACTTATTTTGAAATGGAGGGAGTATGTTGCTATGCTTTCCTTAGCCACCAGAAAAACAAAAATGTCATACTGATGATGACATCATCTTACAATATTCTTAACTAAGCCTAACCACATGTTTTGTTTATGCCTTTGTACATGATGTTGATATTCACTCCCTTGGTTCACAAATATAAGATGCTTTAGATATTTCGATATGGACTACGTACGGGCTGAAATGTGTGAACAAACACACTAAAATGTGTCTATATACATCTGTTCAGAAATAGATTAGAAAATCTTATATTTGTGAACAGAGGGAGTATAAAGTAGGAGATTCAAGGCAAGGCAATTAGTTGATTGAACTATTTTTTCCACTGAAAAACACCCAGGGAGGAGGCTGGTGCAGCACTGCCAAGGATTGTTCCAGCCGAAGCAATTCCGATCTCGGTTCGTCCAACTTCATGAAACCGATATTGTTTGCCGGGATCCTCAGCAGCGATCAGCAACTGAATCCTGGTAATCATCAATGCTTCTCTCCACAAAACCACTCCCTTCCATCTCGCCCATAATTTTACATTGCCTCTCTTCCTGTTTGCTTGGATAAAGTGAGGCTTTCCTCTTATTTTTACCTCTTTGATATGTCCTTGCACTAATTTATATTCGTGTATGTCCAATTAGATTTCTACAACTGGAACAAAGTGTATGTGCGCTACTGCGACGGGGGATCATTTTCTGGGGATGCGGAAGGTCAAGCGCCGGTGATTATTCTGAATCCTGTTACGATGTCGCTATTTTGGTTGCTTGAAGTGATGTTATGTTGGTGAGGATGCAGGATGGAAGTACACTTCACTTTAGAGGATTGCGCATCTATGAGGCAGTTATTGATGAAGTCATGGAAAAGGGACTTGCCAATGCTACCCAGGTCATACGTACCTAATTTACTTAGTTCATATAGTTTTTTCGACGAAACATTAGATGTGAAAAAGAAAAATCTGAAAATGAAAAAAATTACTTATCTTTCTACACATTTCAGGCTCTTCTTACAGGTTGCTCTGCTGGTGGTCTAGCCACGATGCTACACTGCGATGATTTTAGTGCAAAGTTTCCTCAAGAGGTTTCAGTTAAATGCCTTGCCGATGCTGGGTTTTTTATTGACGTGTAAGACTCTTGATAGTAAATGTAATCCGCTAGCATGGTACGTGAACTGAAGTACCACTTTTTGTTTGATATAGAAAGGATATATCTGGAGAAAGGACCTTTTGGTCTGTCTTTGATGGTGTTGTTCAGCTCCAGGTTAGCTCTTGGACATGCTTCAAACTTTAAAAGACATTCCGTATGTTATGATCAAGTCGTCTGATCACCTCATCCTTTGTGTACTTCTGTAAAATATGACTACTAGATCAAGCTTTTTAGAACTCTGTTTTTCTTTACATGTGGTTAATTTGTGCCAATACTGAATTACTGACTAGAATATTGCAAAAGTCCATGTAATGGATGCCACTTTGTACGAAATGCCATTGAGTACTTTTCCCCTCTTTTGTTTTTGCTAAACCTATTGCAGAATATTAGAGAAGTGTTGCCCAAGGACTGCCTTGCCAAAAAGAAGCCAAAAGAGGTAGTTCCCCCTGTCTAACTCGTTCTAATTCCCACGCTTACATCTGTCATCTTATTACGTTGGTAACTCTGTTTCCCCTAGTGTTTCTTCCCCGCCGAGCTTATAAAGAGCATCCACAGCCCAATGTTTATTCTCAACTCTGCATACGATTCATTTCAGGTATTTTGAAATCCTTTCTTCCTCTTCTTCTTCTTCTTCTCTTATAAGTTTCTCATTGATTTATCCATGATTCTTTTCCATAGGTACGATATGTTCTCATACCGGATTCGTTGGCTCCTGATAATTCGTGGTTGTGTTGCAAACATAATATCCGGAACTGCAATTCCACACAAATGGAATTCCTCAACGGTTAGCTTGTCTAGTCAATCCATTCATTTTTCCTTCTTTGTTTCTCGAAACAAATAAATAATCTGCTTCTGCATCGATAGGATTCAGGAACGCGATGGTGGATGCATTGAAGGTTGTCGAAGATAAAGAGGGATGGGGATTGTTCATTGCTTCATGCTTCACTCACTGCCAAACGGTCTCTGACATCTCTTGGAATTCACCATTCTCCCCTAGGCTTGGAGATAAGGTAGGGCGAAAATCGCATCTAAAAAGTGTGAGGAATCTGTATTATGTGATTCTCCCCTAGGCTTACATTCTCACTATTTTCTTCAGACAATTGCTGAGGCTGTAGGAGATTGGCAATGTGGATGTAGCGAAAGAGTGAAAGAGATTGACTGCGAGTACCCATGCAACCCAACATGCAGCAGACAGTTGCCGTCGATGTAATGATTTATTACTACACTTCACTGCGAGTACCCACTGTGGATGTAATGATTTATTACTACACTTCACTGGATCGCAACGAGATTTACTATTCAAGAAAGAAGGGGCAAATGCATCTAGAATTATGCAGTGTTGGATATCATAGTGAAAATAATGAAAACTTAGCATGAAAAGAGTATGCTCAACTGAATGACAACAAGTCAAGTGAAAATTTTCGCTGTGTGAACATCTGACATTATTTACCGTACATGCACTAAATTAGCATGGGAAATTTCTGAAAAATATACGTTTCTTCAAAATTTCAATTCACATTTATTTGTGGTTTGGGCAAACATAAAAGAGAAACCATAACATGTTCCAAGTTTAGAATGGAGAAGGGTGAAAAGGAAAAAATTCATTGTGCACATGATTGTTCTTTTTGTTTCTCCGAACAAAAATTGAACTTGAGAATGAATTTTATTAGATGTTCGATATATCCTCAATATTTTCTATATAATTGGCTTGGTCAGTGCTTGTTTGTCAGGATCATAAAAAAAAATCCCACAGTCGGACGCTCGCCACACGTGGCAGTGGGGCACTCAGTTTCCTGGCCAACTAGGCGAGATGCAGCAGCGGGGCTATGGGTAGCTTGTCCGGGAGGCGCGGCGACTACGTTGGGTGGGGAAAGATGATGCAATTGAAGGCCGTAAAAATGCAGGAGTCTCCGCAGGAAGGGATGTTTGGGAAGACCAAACCACTGATGAGAAAAGGAACAAAGCATACACGCTCATTCTCCTTGGGGTTGGGGACGGATTCTTGAATGATCTCCTGGCCAATGGAGACCATCCCCGCATGCACGTAGGCGACCTCTGGCAGTGGAAGATAACCGGCATTGGTAAGCCAGTCAAGTTGGCCCTGCGACACCGTACAATGTTTCCTCTCTCTCTCTCTCTCTCTCTCTCTCTCTCTCTCTCTCCCCCCATGACGGCCACACGCGAGGACGACGCTGGAGAGGAGCCCGCTCCCCTGGATCTACCGGCCATTTGTGGAAGCGGGATAACAAGGAGGTGCGAGGCTAAGAGCGGGGCAGGAGATCTCATGGAAGGAGGATGTTGGGATGCAAACCTTTCTCCCCTCACGGCCGAATCCCTTTTATGCAATGGTTACTTGCGAGGTGGTGGCGACACCTCCTTGCTCCGTGGCATTAAATCCATGTTTTTCGCATGTGTTTAGCGTTTGTGTAGAACTCGAGGGGATGGTAGGTTAACTACCGCCTCGAGGCACATTATCGCTTTCTGATAAGACGTACGTGATGATGAGTGGGGATCTCACCCTCATATACACTTATGTTGACCATCGAGACGAAGCACCTCGCCGCCACGTGGGCCAACAGACGGGACTAGTCTGTGCTATCAGAGCTGGGCCAGGCCAACCGCGGGAATACTTCGCGGCTAAGAGTAAAACTGTGCCGGAAGATTTTCGGCGTTAGTGACGTCCAGTCTATTTCCCAAGCTGCTAGTCATGCATTGTCAGTAGCACCGGTAAAGTTCGCACGGCATTGGTATTTTTTCAAAATACAAGCTACATCCTTATTTTATGCAGCGCCATTAATCATTTACACCTATAAGGTTTTTCTTACTTGCCAGTTGCATATACAACACTTACATGCCGTGTGTTACCTTTAATAGTATACTGGGAGTACAAGTACTAGGGTGTAGTTTGCCTTCCTTAGGTCGTCCCCGTGTAGTTTTTGGACTCCAAAAGCAATGGTTCTCGGCTGCTCGTGTATATAAGCACGTGTAGGTGCGTGAGTTTTGTAACACAACGTACAGATTGAGAAGAAATAAAGGAAAACAAAGGGCACGATACAGGCCCTTGACTATGAGTTTTTTGTGCTCATGGGTTCGTCTACTTTGATGTGATTGGTCCATGGGAAAATCCTAGCAAAAATTTAATGGGAGCTTTAAAAAAAGTGAGGATGAACCGCGCGCCAGAGTTGAAAATTTTGAGCCGTTTGGTGAAAGACTCTGTGGGAGTGGTATGTTGGAGTACGAATCGATCATACCGATTAGATTGGAAGGAATAGACAGTCCAGTTTAATTTATGGTTGGTTACAGTAAAAGAGTTCCAAATTTTGAATAATATGCAGGAGAACTGCATGTGTGTTATACTATTAAGGTAGAAAGGTATGGGAAGCCTATTACCATCAAGGTATTAGCTGTCCACAAATTTCAGTGTTGTTGTATGCTTGATGTATAGCTTTTAGTTTTTTAGTTTTAGCCTTCTCTCCTTTTAAGACTCTGTATTATTTACTAAAAAATTCGATAAAAATACGCAGCAGGACTCCCTAAAAGAAAGGCAGTACACGCAGTAGGCTCGAGACATCTGCCCCTGAGCCGACTCCCCGCCAATAATTTGCAAGAACCAATGGGGCTCGAACCCCAGCCAACTCTCTTGACATGAAAAGCTGTTTATGTACAACCAAAACGATATGCACTTGTTTTTCTTTTTCATGTTTGTATTGGTCCCTTGTACTCTGTAAGAAGGTTTGGGTCGGGTAGTTACTACAGATCAATTTCTTTACTTCCCTGATAAATAAATTTCTTTACTCCCCTGAAAAATCAATTTCTTTACTCTAGTATAAATTGTACATCATCGATGATACGGAGTATTTGTGATCTTTGGACATGTGCTGCCACGTTGAGATTAATTAATCCTTTTTTAGAGGGATGTTATCGAGGTTAATCATCAATGTTGCTGCTGATAGCTCCTCTTGGCTTCATTAATTCTGATTGATTGATTGATCCTGAATTAAAAAAAAGCAGCATTGGAGCATATTATAACCGTAGAGCTTAAACAAGAAGATATGGCGCCAAGCAAGCAAGCAACCAACCAGCGGTTGGAGGGAGGGAGTCAGTGGAGTCGACGACCGGTCACTTACTCACTTCATCGGATTAAGAAGAAGCAGCGCAAATAATCATGCATCACCAGCTCAGTATACATATCTTGATTCTTCACGACACAGCCAAAACAGTTCTCGCCAACCGTACCGCGGCTATGGCTGCGACAACCAAGCCGCTCCTCCACCAGGAGCCGGAGGAGCGCCAGCATCGTTCCGCGGCAAACTCTGCCTGTAGACTCGCCGTCGCTTCGGCCGTTCTGATAGTGCTGTTGATGGCAGCCTTTGGCCATCTCCGCACAAGGCTATTCCTCTCGCTGCCAGATCCAGTCGAGGTCGAGCTGATCCTTGTCGCCGGCGCCACGGAGAAGGGAGCAGGTACGACGGCGTCCATCCATCCATCCATTTCGAGTTAAATTTGTTACTCCAGTTTCATTGATACTGTTAAAACTGATACTGTCATCGTTGGATGTCATCCAGTGTGCTTGGACGGAACCCCAGCAGGCTACCACCTGCAGAGAGGCTCCGGCTCCGGCTCAAACAACTGGCTCATCCATCTAGAGGTCCGTAGCTCGTATCATCCGTCCATCACTCACCCATTTTCTTATACTGCATTGATTGCTATACTTGTTTTTTCTTTTCCATGTCTCGCACAAATTAGCCTGCAAAAAAATAATAATATGATCAGATTGAAGATGAGATGATCTTCCAATTAATGTTGCAAATCATACAATGTTTTGATAACTGGTATCTACTTCGAGATAGAGACGCGGCTCCTAATTTCTTTTGTCATTAAGCATGTGCCTCTCTATATCTTTGTTTTAGTTGCGGTCAATTAATTGATTTACCTACCCATGATGAGACGGCCACGTTTTGTAAGAGTGTGAAGCAGTGGCGGATCCAGGACCCAGGCCGGGGGTAGGGGGGGGGGGTGCTTCTGGGCCTGGGGCGTGCACAAGGTGTAGCATTTTGGGCCCTGTAGACACACTGTAGCTTACTATTGCAGGCCTAGGGCCCGGGGCGTGGCCCAGTCCTAGCTCCGCCCCTGGTGTGAAGACTGAAGAGTGGAGGTGCCCTGTACGGACATGGCTCCGTCTTGCATGTTGGAACTAGTAGATGCTGTTTGTATTGGCTAATCAATATGTGAGGTTAAAAACCACTTCAATGACCTATATATTCTTAAAATAAAAAACAACCAGGGAGCAGGCTGGTGCGGCACAATCAAGGAATGTTCCGATCGCAAAATGTCGATGTTTGGTTCATCTAACTTCATGAAACCAATACCGTTTGCTGGTGCTGGGATCCTTGACAACGATCAGCAACTGAATCCTGGTAATTACTAATGATTCTCTCCTATAACCACTCCATATCTATTAGTCCCAACTTTTTGTTTGTTTTATTTTTCTTGCACTAATTTTGATTAGTGTATTATTAGATTTTTACAACTGGAACAAAGTCTATGTACGGAATTGCGATGGGGCGTCATTTTCTGGGGATGCGGAAGGTCAAGCACAGGTGAATTTTCTTAATCTTGGTGTATCGCTGTTTTGGTCCATTGAAGTGATGTTACTTGGTACTGATGTAGGACGGAACCACCCTTTACTTCAAAGGATTGCACATCTATGAAGCGGTTATTGATGAACTCATGGAAAAAGGACTCACCAATGCTACAAAGGTCATACTTAATTTATCAAGTTCATATAATTTCTTAGAAGGATATTAGTACATAGATACAATTTCAGCAATAATCATTAATTTATTTAGCTGTGGACACTACGCGGAAATAAAGGAACCATTTTTCTACACATTCCAGGCCCTCCTTACAGGCTGTTCTGCTGGTGGTTTAGCCACGATGTTGCATTGCGATGATTTTAGTGCAAGGTTTCCTCGGGAGGTTTCAGTTAAATGCCTTGCAGACGCTGGGTTTTTTCTTGACGTGTAAGACTCTTGAAAATAAAATATAAATCACTAGCATGATATACCTAAACTAATCTATCACTTTTTTCTTGGTAGAATGGATATATCAGGGGAAAGGTCCTTTCGCTCTTACTATGATGGACTTCTTCACCTCCAGGTTATTTGTCGGACATGCTTCAAACTTTAAAAGACATGCCTTATTTTATAATAAAAGCCTTTTGGTCATCTTGTAATCCTTGTACTTCTCTAAACCATGACTACTACTAGAATAAAACTTTTATTTTCCATGTGGTTAATCTTGTGCAAGAATTTTTACTACACTCCAATATTTTTCTATCCATGGGACTGATGCCACTTTGTACTAAAATGGCACCGAGGTCTTTTCCCCTCCTTTTATTTTTATAAACTTATTTCAGAATGTTCAAAAAGTGTTACCCAAGGACTGTCTTGCCAAAAAGGACCCAACTGAGGTAGTTTCCGTGTAAAACTTGATTTGCTTCCGATACTTAGCCTGTCACTACGTTATGCGGGTAAGTTCGTTAGCTAACATAATCTTGCTCCTAGTGTTTTCTCTCTGCAGAGCTTATTAAGAGCATCAACACCCCTATGTTTATTCTCAACTCTGGATATGATTCATGGCAGGTAATTGATATTTTCTTCTTTTTGTTCTCATAGAGAGGGGATATTTTTCTTCTTATACGCACTTGTCTTTTAAAACCCTCACTATTTCATCGATGGTTCTTCGTCATAGATACGAAATGTTCTTGTACCAGATCCATCAGATCCTGATAAGTCGTGGTTGAGTTGCAAGGATGACATGAGTAACTGCAATTCCACACAAGTTGAAGTGTTTGATGGTTAGCGGAGCTTGACAAACCTTTTATCTTTCCTCTCTCATTCAACACCAAGGCCTTTTATGCTCCCTGGAACATTAAATATTCCTCGTCCCATAAACAGGATTCATGGACATGATGGTGGATGCTTTGAAGGTTGTTGAAGACAAGGAGGACTGGGGATTGTTCATCGATTCATGCTTCACTCACTGTCAATCCATATTTGGCCTCTCTTGGAATTCAGCAATCTACCCAAGGCTAGGAAATAAGGTAGGAAGTTCGATAATCCACCAAAAAAATCACATTATCTATAACACCATGCATGTTGCTACTTGGATAGATATATTTTGATTACCAATTTGTGAAGCAGACCATAGCAGAGGTTGTTGGAGATTGGTACCATGGAAGGAGCCAAGGAGTAAAAGAGATTGACTGCGAGTATCCATGCAACCCAACATGCAACAGTTTGTTGCCGACATGATTTGTTACTACATTGGACTATGTCAAGAATTAATATACAAAGATTCGACAAAGACGAAATTAACGCAGAACCATCATGATGTATTGTCCGTCAAAGTGAGAGAAATTATAATCTCCTAGAATGAAAATAAGTATGGGCAGGCGAATGAAAATGCATCGAGTCATAGTGTTCACCGAGTTTAAAATTAAATGCTGGATAATGTTTTGTTATGGTTATACATGTTCAAGAATTGCTAATGTTTGTAAGTGTGCATAACATACACACACAATAGTTCTCTTACAAAATTGCAAATATGTACAAGGAAGAGGTGCAAGCCTGTCTAGGAGTTTTGCACGACCACACACTAATCCTCGAAAGAACGACTAGTAGTTGCTCCACTCTCAGAAAGGAGATGAGCATGCATGGCTTGATTGGTTTAAATTAATGCATTCAAGATTGTTGTGCACATTCTTCCATGCTTCTACATGTTCTATGGTCGATCTTAGTTTTTTTGCTGAGATGTGAAATTTGCTCTTTGCACTTGACGTGTTCGACTAAATGGTGCAAGAGAAGGGCAGTAGATGTAGGAGACAGCATATGATCATATGTTTCAGTTACCGTCTCGGGAAGACTGTGTTGGAATTATTGGGCTTTAGCCCATTATTATTTTCAATAATTCCTAGGGGAAATCAAGAGGGCTGTATGACACATTCATGCATGACAAGGGCTGGGGGTGTGAAAAGTTTTGTCCTACCACGCTAGTGGATGGTGTGGGAGACGAACATATAAGATGGGTTGTTTCACACATCACTAAGAGCTTAAGAAGAGGGCACATACACGCATGCTCTTCCTCCGCCGCCCGCAACGTCATTCCTTGCCCCGACTGCCTGGTTCCAAAACATTGCGACGCCTACCGCTTTCCCATCTTTCTTCTCAGCGTGCACCGAGAAGCGAGACAATAGGCATCTGAAACCCCGTCTCTTGTGATTCTGCACGGAAGAGAGGCAATCAGGTTTTGGGAGAGCGCTTTCGTGCGACTGCTGGATCTTCTGCTCCGTGGCTATAGATGATGAGTTTCCCAATGACGGGTTCTTCCCTGACGTCGACGTCCTCCACCACAACATTTACACTCAATGATGGTGCTGCGTGTAAACACTTCTTTTTCAGTTGCACGGTACATTTTCTTATCCTTTGTGTTATGGCTTGCATTTGGTCTACTAGCAGTAGCAATTAATGAGTAATGCCACAACTGCATGCAGCCGTACTTTTCCATCTGATTTGCAATTTCATCTAGATCCTTGCAATCTAGTGCCTTTATAGCCCAGACACGGGTCATAGCGACGACGACAACACTGTTTAATGTGAGATGAAGTTATCCTTCTGCCCTTGAGTCCTCGTGGAATCGGGTCAGTGCAGCACAAGTGGTGGCACACCACCGAGGTAGAGTGCACGCAGATGAGCCGTTGCCGGTCGTGCAAGTTCTGTGCGCCGTGCTGAAATATCTCATGTCGCTCGCTCGCTCTCATCCTCGTCGGAGGCAGCACACATCATCCACATCGTCACACAAAGTTTCACAACCTCTCCACACACAAGAGCATCATGCAACACGTCTGCCATATATGCATGTCTATAGGGAATCTCACATTTAATTAGCCAACCATAATTATATGCACTATGTGTTAAGAATCCCGTTTAATTGCCCAACTATTAAGACCTCTTCCAATGCAAAGGTGCTTAGATAAGGTGCTAAGTGTATTAAATATCTTAGCAACTCAAGTCCCCAGTGCATAGGTGCTTAGCTTTGGGTGCTAAGCTTCCTTCATTTAATTAGTTGTAGACTCAGAATTGTGATTCCACCTATGTACACGCGCCTAGCAGCCCTCCCCCTCCCCCCCTGTGCTACACGCGTGCCACCCAGTGCTGCAATCGGGGACTAACGAAGCTGCCATGTCTGGTCGTCGGAGTTTTGCGACGGTGGAGATGACATGGTTGGCGGGTGCTGCAACCAAGATGCCCGGGTGCTGGAACCACGTTTGACTGTTGATGCAACGGTGGTGCGGAGCCAGCAGCTGGCTTTTGCGGCACGGGAGCTGGAACCAACAACTTTTTTGCTGCAACCCATCGAGGCAAAGCTGGAACCAGCGGCTGGTTTTCCTGCAACCGATCGAAGCCGCAGCTCAAACCAGCAGCTTTTTTGGCCGAAACCGGCTTACAGCGGAGCTAGAATCAACAATTGTTTTGGCGGGGATTTGAAGTACAGACCTCCAGGTGGGGAGGAGCGCACCTTACCAGACAGGCTAATGAACCATGGTAACAAAATGGAAGGCGCATGGTTAAGAACTAAATACAACATAGAATCCAGACAATTTTTTTTATTTTTTTCCAGTATTTCTTGAAAATTTCGAACAACCTTTAAAAAAGCGAGAACGTTTGTAAATCCGACAATTTTTTGAACTTCTTCTTTTTTCAAAAAGTGTAAACTTTTTTGATAGAAACATTATTTGAAAATCCTGCACATTTTTTGAAAAATGCAAACATTTTTTGACTTTTGAGGAAAATAATTGATAATGCCAACAGTTATCAAAATTGTGAACAAATTTCTAAAAGCACAAACAATATTTAAAATTACCAAAGATTTTTCAAACACATGAATTTTTTTTAAGTTTCAAAGAAAAATTTCAAAACCGTAAATTTTTTCCATTCTCGAACATTTTTGAATTTTTCAAAAAAACTTCACTGAAAAAGAAATGGCAGTGCGAGGCATCAAACCCTGTAACTGCCGAAGCTAACCGCTTGTCGCTAGCCACACGAATAAGCTTCACTATCTAAGTAGGAAACACGGATTATAAGAACTAGCCCTCGGCGATCTGATTACTGTAGCAAACTCATCTTTTTCTCACTTTTTCTTTTTATTTAAGTTATTTTTTTAGTTTTCATTTTTCCTAGACTACAACAAAATTTTCAACACGAACATTTTCTGAGAGCACTAAAAAAATTGAATTTAAAAAAAGCAGAAAAATACAAATAAAATTTGAAACCAAGATTTTTTTGAATTTTTCCACGCATTTTTTTCACTTGTGTACAAAAAATTGAAAACAGGAATATTTTTTAAATTTGAACAAATTTGAAAGAACAAACATTATTTAAAAATCTCCAAACATTTTTTTTAATTTATGAAAAAAATTGTAAAAATAAACATTTTGTGAATTTGTGAACTAATTTGAAAAACGGGGACATTTTTTGAAGCAATGACTTTTTAAAAATTCAGCCCATCACATACCTATTAAATGCTCTTAAAAACATTTATTGTTGTTAATTCATTTGTTCTTAATTCACCGTTGCGATGCCGTCTCCTAGTTTGGCCAAGGCCTAAGCATTTTTCCTATTTTTTTCTTTTTTTCTTCTCTTTTGTTGTTAATTCATTTTTCTCCTTTTTCATTTTTTTTGAAACCTGTACAAAATTTGAAATATTGTTTGTAATAGCAAAATAATAGTTTTAATTTTTTTCCTTCACATACTTATTAAATGCTCTTAAAAACATTTATTGTTTACAATTTTATACCCTCGTATTTATTAGTTATGTTAAAAACTTGAAATAATAATTTTAAGTACTTGTTTAAATTATGATTTTAATTTTTTTCCTTTAAACCTATCATGGATGCTTACCATGGGCAATGCCCACCAGCTGGCAAAAGTATGGATCGTTTGAAGAATGTCCAAAAAACACTATATGTTCAACGTAGGATGCCCTGGTAGGACAGAAGGCTTTGTCTGAGAGAATGTTGTTTGTCAACATCCATCAAATGACCCCATTCTTTTACATTGCATGTACGACCAATTCAAGGCACCATGCCAAGTAGTTTTTGTTTTCGATAACTTTTGCATTTCTTGAGTTTTCTCTGTCAAAATAGGCTGATAAATGGGCGGGCGTGTCGCAACTTGCATATGGTGTCAGAAATCATTCATACCAATCATGGATGCCTACCATGGCATGCCCACCTTCTTGCAAAAGTTTGGGTCATTTCAAGAATGTCCCAAACTAGACCATGTTCAACGGAGGTTGTCCAAGTGCCTTCGTTTGAGACTCCTTGGTTCTCAACATCCATAAAATGATATGATTTTTTAATTGATGTGTATGACCAATTCAAGGCACCGTTCAAAGTTTTTTAGGTTTTCGACAAAAAAATTCATTTTCTGAAGTTTTCTCGGTAACAAATGACCGATAAATGGCGGGATGCGTCACAATACGGTGTCAAAAATTGTTCAAACCCAACATGGATGGCTAGCATGGGCATGTCCACCTGCTTGCAAAAGTTGGGGTCATTTCAAGAATGTCCAAACTAGACCATGTTCAACGGAGGGTGTCCGGATAGGCTAGAAAGCTCCATTTGCAGGCACGATGTTTCTCGACATCCGACAACTGACCCCAATTGTTTATTGGCTTGCATGACCAATTAAAGTCACCATGCCAATTTTTATTGGTTTTCGAATTTTTTTGCATTTTCTGGAGGTTTCTTGGTCAAAAAATCTCGATAAATGGCCCAACATGTCGCAACTTGCATACGGTGTTGGAAACCGTTCAAACCTGACATGCATGCCTAATATGGATATGCTGACTTGCTTACAAAAGTTGAGGTATGTTCAAGAATGTCAAAAACTAGACCATCTTCATCGGAGGGTGTGTGCAGGTAGGCCAAAAGGCTACGTTTGAGAGCACGTTGTTTCTCAAATGGTCCCACTTTTTTTACATGGCCTTGAATGATCAGTTCAAGGCACCATGCCAAAGTTTTTCACAAATGTTGCATTTTCCGTAGTTTTCTCTATAAAAACAGGTCGATAAATGGCCGGACGATGTCATAACTTGCACAAGGTGTCGAAAATCGTTAAAACCTGACATGGATGCCTACCATGGACATGCCCATCGGCTTGCAAAAGTTGGTCTCATTTCAAGTATGCACACAAATTGACCATGTTGAACGGAGTGTGTTCAGGTAGGCTAGAAGACTCCGTCTAAGATCATGTTGTTTCA
Source organism: Triticum aestivum (assembly GCF_018294505.1). Lineage (NCBI taxonomy): Eukaryota > Viridiplantae > Streptophyta > Magnoliopsida > Poales > Poaceae > Triticum > Triticum aestivum. Next base: position 615,287,625 of record NC_057802.1, on the reverse strand, counting down.
CCGCATCCTTGAAATGGCCTCAATTTTTTTTCCATGACCTTGTATGACCAATTTAAGGCATCAAGCCAAGTTGTTTGGGTTTTTGACAGGTTTTGCATTTTCTGGAGTTCTGAAAAAAGTCAATAAATGGCCTGTCGTGTCGCAACGTGCATACGTGTCGGAAGGCATTCAAACTAGGCATGGATGCCTAAGATGGGCATGCCCACCTACTTGCAAAAGTTCGGGTCAGTCCTGAGATTTTTAAAAATTATATACTGGACATAATATTTTGAAAAATGTTAATCATGCATTTGAAAATTGTTAATTATGTACGGATTGTTGATCATGGATTAAAAATGACAAAATCTTTGGATCTTGTATATGAAAATATTCATCAAGCATTTAAAAAATCTTTATAAGTATTCAAAAATGTTAACCTATTATTTGGAAAAATTTAAATGTGTATAGAAAAAATGTTGACCATGCATTAAAAATATAATAAATAAATTATCATTGTAATATAAAAATGTTAATCAAGCTTTTGAAAAAAAATTATGACTAAGTATTTGAAAAATGTTAAATGCGTATAGAAAAAATGTTGATCATGCATAATAAAGGTAATCTTGCATTTGAAAAATTGTTGATACAATTTTTGAAAAATATTAAATTTGCATAGAAGAAATGTTGACAATTTTGAGAAAATGTTAATCTTGTATTTTAAAATTGTTAATCAAGCATTTGAAAAAGTTTAAAGTGTGTATAGGAAACATGTTGACCATGCATTAGAAAAATGTTAAACTTGTATTTGCAATATGTTAGTCAAGCAATTATAAAATGTTAAAGTTGTATAGAAAAAATGTTGACCATGTATTGGAAAATGATGAATTTTTTTATTATGTATATAAAAATGTTAATCAAGCATTTGAAAAAATCTTGAGGAAGTATTTGAACAATGTTGATCAAGAATTTGAAAAATGTTAAATGTATATTTGAAAAATGTTGACCATGTATTCGATTAATTATTTGAAAACATCTATTTAAGAAAAATGTAGATCGTGTATTTGAAAATGTATACTATGTACTGAGAAAACCTATGTGAAAAAAAAGAAAATGAAGAAAACTGAAAGAAAACAAATAAACCTGAGTAAAAAAACAAAAACAAAGAAACCCAAGTAAAAAAAAAGAAAAACTAAGTATAAGGAAGAAAACTGGTAAAAAACAAAAAAAATTGTAGTATATCAAAGAAAAATAAAAGCGAATAAAATTGGTGAAGAAATAAAGAAAATCAAAGAAATTAAAAAAAATGAAAGAAACAACTGAGGTGAAGAACCAGCGAAGAAAACACGAGCTATCGAACGAATGGGCTGTCCCAGTACTGTAGCAAGGGGAGGGGGGTTGGTGGGGGGGGGATTCTTCAACGAGAGCTCCTTCCGTCGCGCTTAATGCGAGATATAGCTCTCGTGATGATTCCACTGCTAACTGCGAACGGTCATGCCGCTAGGATAAATTGGTCGAAGTCAACCATTGGGTCTAGCCCTGCACGTTTTTGGAAAAAGGGCTTTGGCCCATCATGGACTATGAGAGTACAACATGAATTCTTCTTGTATTGTATCACGTAACTTGGACTGGAGTAGTGGTTACGACTTGGAGGCCCTTGAGTTTGGTGGTTCAGTTTTATTTTGTAGTACTATATATGCCCATCATGCCCTTTGCCATCAATGTGTTAAGGGGGTTGTACCGAAACAGAAGCCATTGTGTTTAGGGGTTGTGTACCGAAACAGAAGTGTTTGTTACAACACCTGGTGTTGTAACAATTAGACCGACGAGCTTCAACCACTGCTTGCCGGTGCTATGTGGCACGATGTGAGTGGCGACTTGTCCATGGGCAGGAGCTGCAAGAACCGAGGCAGCAACGAGGGATGCTAATAGCGGTGATGATGATGCAAGCACACGGTGCGGGGAGGTCTGTGGCGCTCACTGTCGCTCTTGTCCCCCGCACATGGTTGTGTAATCTGTACTATTTAATTAAAAAGAAGGGAAGGTTCACATTTCACCTTTCTTCCCACCACACCTTCGTCCAACCTTCCATGTATAGGATAATCAATCAACTTAATTAATCACCTTTTGAACCAAATTCACTTCAATTTACTTACCAAACTTTTAAGCAAAATATAAGGTAATTCATGGTTAGAATTTGATGAAGATTTATTTACACAATCGTATTATTATTGATAGGTAAATCACAAGCTAACATACTAAAATATTTATATCCCGTTGCAATGCACGGGCATTGTTCTAGTTTGAAGAAGAAGAAGACGCGGGGTAGGGACGAAGATCCTGATCTGACGGTTTGGAGGGCAAGGCATAGTGTGCGATTGGACTGCTGCGTGCAACCGGCTGAAATTTTGGTCGGCGCCTAGCATCCGCCTAGATAGAGGACTGAAATTTCCGTGATGAAATTTCTTGATGTAAGTTGATGTTAGTCTCGATATCCATCGTGTCTCGATGTTAGTCTCGACACCAAACCTCGTACATGGGATCATTTCGAAGTAGCAAAACCGTGGAAAATTACAATTACTTTCCAGCTGGAAGGTTTGGCCGGGTTTACGGAAGATGACGAGGAGTGGAGTGGAGTGGAGTGAAGTGCAACACGAGTAGTGTGTACATTAGAAGATGAAGGAGCAGCAGCAGCCGAAATCAAATCATGCAACCTTCCCTAGTGCAGGACACAGCCACACCATTTTTCGCTTGCTGGCAACGTGACGCGACGGCCATGGTGCCGATGACAGCGGAGCCGATCCTCCACCGGGAGAAGCGCCAGCGTCGTCCACCAGACCACCGCGGATGGTTGGGGCTTGCGGTGGCGGCCCTGCTCCTCATGCTGTTGTACGCCGTTGGTCCTCTCGGTCCAATGCTGTTCGGCGTGCCGCAGCCAGAGCCCGTCGCGCTCACCCTCCTTGCAGCCGCACAGGAGAAGGGAACAGCGTGCTTGGACGGAACCCCGCCGGGCTACCACCTCCAGAGAGGCTCCGGTGATGGCTCCAACAACTGGCACATCCATCTGCAGGTACATGCAATCCATCCTTCCAATGTTCCCTGAATCTTTTTTCCCTCTATATACATGGGACCCACTGGTCAGACCAGTGGGCCCATGGGGCAGTGGGCCCATGGCGGGAGAAGAGGGTGCCGTCGACTGGTCAAACCTGACCAGTGGGCCCATGGGACCCACTGTTAGTGACCCAACGCTGTACCGCTTCGTCTTAAGTGAAGGTGCCGTTTACTTCGTATGTTTTCTTACTCAGAAAACATATTTCTGGCCGAAGCGTTTTCATTTTAGAGTTTTTTTAAAAAATCAGATTTTTATTAAACTTTAACTTTCCCTAATTTTTAAACCGCAAATCCAAATGAATTGATTCTTTTCCTAACATTCTTCATTTTTCATCTTGTTTATTTCGGTATTTATTTCAAAAATTTGCAAACAACTTTTTTGTGCTGTCTCGGATTTATGTGGTAATTGCATTATTTTGAAAATAGGAAAAATGGAGGGAAGATGATTTTTACAAAATTACGGAGTGAATCAACCTTTCTGCATACCCAATGCAAGCATCTTGAACACTTGATATGATGATTGCTTGGTTGATTACTTGCTAGAATTTTAAAACATCTTTATGTTAATTCAAATGAATTTGCAAAGTTGATAATCATGCATGTATGATGACTAGCTAATGTTTTGATTTCACTTAAACATGTAACATCTGTGGATGTGGTTATTGCCTCGTGCCACACATGCTTTATTGGATCAAACCGACTGCTATCCAGACACGTAAGATGAAATTGACACATGGACATGACACATAGGCAAAACTTGACACATAGGCAAAAATTGATGAGGTGGTACTCAGTAATATCAATGGATCCACGTTGTAAACGTCATGACCATCTAGATTGGTCGTAATCAGCTAGAAATAAGGCTGTTGACCACTGCTGCTTTATGACCATTTCGTATAAGGCAATTACGACCTTCCTGACCAAAATGGTCGTTATGGTTTAGGGTTTGGACCCTCCCAAACGGCTTACGACCAATTGGTTTCAAAAGGTCATAGATTTACGAGCAATTCACCCAACTCACTAACGACCAATTCACCCAAGTCACTAATAGAAGGTCACACGTTGACATATTTCTTGTAGTGGCAGCGGTGGCGGATCATCCATGCTTTGTCGAGCTGCCGTTGTTGGCATTTTTTTTCTTTCTCTTTTGGGCTTGATGTGTTGTTCACCCCAGCAGTGTCGTTGTGATCAGTGGAAGTTGCTTTATAATATAAAGCAGGGGAAACCCTTTTTCAGCAGGTTGCTGCTGTTATGGGTGTGTTCATGCTGTCACTGGTACTGTACTTGCGTGCGCACGTATGCATGAAGGCAAGCTTAAGCATGATTACTTCTTTGCTAATTACCCCACGTACGTATCCGATAGATCCTTGGTAAGAGACAAATATCAGACCAGATTGACTACAAACCCAATTGCTATACTCTAACCAGAGTACATAAGAACAATGTGTAAACTTCTTGCCTCCTCTAATCAGAGATTCAGAGTACATGTTTGAATTTCTTTTTGTCAGGATTTCACCAAGGTCGATTGGTTTATTTCCATTTGCTTATAGTTTAACTTTCTTTCTACTATTTATTTTTGTTACTATTGAACATGTAAACCACAGGACAGGAGTTTATCGAATTTAGCTTCTACTAATGCCTGCTAAAAATTCCCGCAGCAACGCACGGGGTGTCATCTAGTTTTTATAAAGTGGGATCACAATATGCAAATATTGTCATCAAACTTCAAAAAAAGAACTTTCAACTACACGGGTTCCAAATTTTAGAAACCAAATCATTGTGTCTGCCGTGCTCGCACAAACTTCATGGAATTGGATGATAAAGTTTCCGAAACATTAACTTTCAAAAGTTTCATGGATAGTTTTCAGAAATTTGAGGATGAATCGCGAGAGATGGAAATTTTCACCCATTTTGAGAAAAACCTATCTGTAGGAATTGTGAAGTAGCATTTTGGATATTAGTAGTTAGTTAGTTAGCTTAGTGCGTGGAGTTAGTGGTTAGTGGAGTACGATGTGAGACCGTGCATGGTGGCTGGCGTGCGTGCGTGAGTCTCGTGTATGTGTTATTTAAGTGATCAGATGAATTAGAAAAAGTTTAGGCCGTGAGGGCTGAGGAAAAATGTAGCCTATGTGGTTTTCATTGGGAGACAGGGCAAAGCTAGTTTTGTCGTGTGTGTGTATTCGTGAGAGAAGAAGAGAGAGCTGTGTGAGGCAACGTGAGGAAGAACAAGGGAGCGAGGAGCAGCTCCAACAAAAGGTACGATTGCTTTCCAGCTGGAAGATTTGGCGGGGTTTACGAAAGATGACGAGGAGTGGAGTGGAATGCAACACGAGCACTGTGTATATTAGAAGAAGAAGAAGCAGCAGCTGCCGAAACCAAATCATGCAACCCCCGCTAGTGCAAGACACAGCCACACCATCTTTAGCTTACAGGCGACGTGACAGCCATGGACATGGTGCCCGCTTCAGCGGAGCCGCTCCTCCACCCGGAGCAGTGCCAACTTCGTCCATCAGACCACCGCAGATGGTGGGTACTTGTGGCGGCAGCCCTGCTCCTCATGCTGCTGGTCACCGTTGGCCCTCTCCGTCCTATGTTGTTCGGCGTGCCACAGTCGGAGCCCGTCGCGCTCATCCTCCTCACTGCCGCACAGGAGAAGGGTGCTGTGTGCTTGGACGGAACCCCACCGGGTTACCACCTCCAGAGAGGCTCCGGTGACAGCTCCAGCAGCTGGCACATCCATCTACAGGTACGTACCATCCAGCCATCCATCCAATGTTCCCTGCATCTTTTTCCCTCTACGTATCTTTTTTTTTTTTTGCGAAATTCCCTCTATATATCAAAAGACATACATGATGGGCATGTTTAGCAAGTTGAATCAAGGAAGGGCAATTAGTTGATGGACTTGTACGTTTTCTTTAACAACCAAGGGAGGAGGCTGGTGCGGCACAGTCAATGATTGTTCCAATTGTAGAATGTCCGATCTCGGTTCGTCTAAATTCATGAAACCGATTCAGTTCACTGGCGCTGGAATCCTCAGCAGTGATCACCTGCAAAATCCTGGTAATCACAGATACTTCTATTCCACACACCAGTCCATATATCTATTTAATTTGTTCCATTTTTTCATGTCCTTCTCTCCGTTTACCTGAATATTTAATACTTCTCGGCTCTCACTATGTCCTTGCACTAATTGTCATCGGCATGTTATTAGATTTCTACAACTGGAACAAAGCCTACGTGCGATACTGTGATGGAGCTTCGTTTTCAGGTGATGCGGAAGGTCAAGCAGAGGTGATTTTTCTGCATTCTGATATATATGATGTCGTTGTTTCGGTTGCTTCAGGAGATGTTTTGTTGGTAATGGTGTAGGATGGAACCATACTGCACTTCAGAGGATTGCGTATCTATCAAGCGGTTATTGACGAACTAATGGAAAAAGGACTCGCCAATGCTACACAGGTCATACTTAATTTACTGGGCTAATATAAATTGAGCAAGAGCCATTAGTACAAAAGTTGCAGTCTGTGCTACAAATGTTGTGAACAAGGACCATGTAAAAATGAAAAAAGAAAAAAATAATCATATTTCTACGCTTTTCAGGCCATCCTCACAGGTTGTTCTGCTGGTGGTCTAGCAACGTTTGTGCATTGCGACGATTTTAGTGCACGATTTTCTCACAAGGTTTCGGTTAAATGCCTTGTCGATGCTGGGTTTATTCTTGACGTGTAAGACTCTTGAAAAGAAAATAAAAAAGTAACCCACTAGCATGGTATCTGAACTAAAAGTGCCACTTTTTTCTAACAGAAAGGATATATCTGGACAAAGGTCCTTCCGATCTCTCTATGGTGGAGTCGTTCACCTCCAGGTTAGCCATTGGATTTGCTTAAAACTTTAATAGCATGCCTTATTTTGTAACCAAGATTTCTGGTTATCTTTCCCCCCTTTTTGCACTTCTCTAAAACACGACTTTTAAAAAAGGCTTTGTAAAACTCTTGAGATTGCAAGTGGTTAGTTGTGCAACAGTCGGTAAAACACACAATATTTTTCTGTCCATGTGATGATGCCACTTTGTACTAAATGCCACTGAGTTTCTTCTGTATCTCACAAATTTTGCTAACTTATTTAGAATGTTAGACAAGTGTTGCCCAAGGACTGCCTTACCAACAAAGAGCCAACTGAGGTAGTTTCAACTGAATAACTTGATATGCTTCGCACTCTTAAGCATGCCATCAGGTTATGCTAGTAAGTTCGTTAGCTGAAATAATTGTTTTCCTAGTGTTTCTTCCCCGCAGAGCTTATTAAGAGCATCCACACCCCCATGTTTATTGTCAACTCTGGGTATGATCCAGCGCAGGTAATTTTAAATTTTCTTCTTCTCGTTCTTATTTCTACTCCTCCATTAAAAGTTTCACCATTTAATCACTTATCCTTCGCCATAGATACGAAATGTGATCGTACCAGCTTCGTCGGCTCCTGATAAGTCGTGGTTGAGTTGCAAGGATAATATCCGGAACTGCAATTCCACACAAATTGATGTTCTTGATGGTTAGCTTAGCTTGTCAATTTTTCACTCTCATTAAGCATCAATGGTTTTCCCTGTTTGCGAAACTCTAAATATTCTGCTACCGCATCGATAGGACTAAGGACCACGATGGCTGATGCATTAAAGGTTGTTAAAGATAAAGAGGACTGGGGATTTTTCATCGACTCATGCTTCACTCATTGCCAAATGGTCCTTGACGTCTCTTGGAATTCACATAATTCCCCGAGGCTTGGAAATAAAGTAGGGAGTTCGAAATCCACAATAAATCACATTATCTGCTACCCCATGTTGTTTCTTGGATTGATATTGTTTCACTACCATCTTATATATGGAGCAGACCGTTGCAGAAGCTGTTGGAGATTGGCACCATGGAAGGACGCAAGGAGTGAAAGAGGTTGACTGCAAGTATCCGTGCAACCCAACATGCAATAGTCAGTCACCTTTATGATTTGTTATTACATTGCATTGGTCGAGGTTTACTATGTAAAGAGTGCAAGAAGAAAGAGAAAAAACAGCAATCATCATATTCTATATTTCATCAAAGTGAAACGTAATGATCATATGTAATAAAACAAGTGCGGTCAGATGAATGATGGTGGATCGTGTGAAAATGTCCATGGAGCAAAAACAAAAAAAAATGTATTTCAAGCACCAAATCAGTATGGAAATTTCCCAAAAATGATGAGTTATTCAGTTAATCTATCTGTCTATATACCAATATATCTATCTATCTATTATATATAAAAAGTACTTTACGGGCTAACCAGAAAAAGGATAAATAGCTTAGACATTACCACAAAAATTAGAAACATCTGACCATTTAATAAATTGACTGGAAAACTCTATAGCTTTTAGATATAAATTAAAGAAAATTACCCACCTTTGCCATTACATAACCCACCGGAGGTTACAGATTCCATGAGAAGTTATTTTCCTTAGGTTGCCCTCACGTCTCCCATACCTAGCTGATGGACTAACCTAAGAAATCTATCTATCATACCACGCACGACCTGAGCACCTCCATGAACCCATGACCTAGGCGCCTCCTCCCCCTGCTGATCCATTGATTCATGTGCCGCATCCTCATGGGAGCTGCCACAAACGCTCGACCTGGATGCCCCAAGTCACCTTACCGAGCTATTCCACCCCTCCTTGACCTCCATTGGTTCCTCTGCTACGCCCTCTTGTGAGCCGCCACAAATGGTCAATCTAGGAGCCCAATCAAGCCTCCTCCCCAAGCATCAATGGTTCCTCTATTGGACCCTCATGGAACTGAAGTCTGCACGTTGTGACAAACCACATCTATGGTCCACCGATACCATAACATCGCGTCTTGCATCATCGTCTTTGATGTTGTAGTCCAAAAAATCTGCCAACAAATCTGCCAGACGAATTTCCTCAGTCAGATCGGCTGGTACCAACATGCAGGAAGATATTATTCAGCATGAGAATGGCGGGCCGTCCCCAACCTCCACCTACCACCATTAATGGCGGCCTCCACCGCATTGATGGCGGGGCGATCCCAAGTAGCCCGTCCCCTCGCTCCCCCCACCCATTCCCCACCTCCATCCACCACTCCACGCCCATCAGACTCTCTCAGATTTGATCCGTAGGCTATTCTCAGGGGCTCGATGGCGGGTGGATCGAGCCGCAGGCCGCGGGCGAGGAGGGCGGCCGACGCTAGCGGTGGCTCCGCCTGCACTGGCCCCGCTACCACCAACTCCGGTGGTGCAGAGACCGATGGTCGACGCATCCTCACCGGAGGCACGCGCGGAGATGCTCAGGGTGGTGACGGAGAGATTCCCCGACCGCTCCGAGTGGGGCGAGCTATTGGTTCAAGTCATCCACACCTCGTCCTTCTCAGAGCGCGCGCCCTTCGCTGGCGACGATGGCGGGATGGACTACGACCTGCTGTTCTGGGCGATTCATGAAGCGGAATCACCGGATCCGAAGATTGCAGCCAAGTGGGCACGCTTCAAGACATGGAGCCCGTCCCGCTTGAACATCAGGCCACCGTCGGTGGTGGGGCTGGCCAGGATTCCTCGTGAGTTCCTGGAGCCGGGGGATAGCCCCCCACGCGTCCCTTGAAGGCCACAGCTCCCGGCGGCCGAGTGGCGCGAACCAACTCGCGGGTGCTCGGGGCGGGGTCTAGGCTGACTGACAGCAGTCTGGAACCGCCGCCATTGCCGGGGGATTGTGGGAAGGTGCCGCGTCTTCGATCGAAGGTAAACCGAGTGCATAATATTCCAGCTTATGCTGAGGGAATTGATGAAATCTAAAGGAAATAGCCTTATGGCTATTGAAGTAGTCGAGGAAGAGAGATTTGAGGATGCCCCTTATGGGGCTGGATCGTGTTCGACTGGAATCGTGCCAATTCCTGGAAGCTCTGTGTGTGGGTCGTCGGCTCCGGCAAGTTCTGAGATCGACGGTGAGCTCGTTTGTGCGAGAGGGAGGGGGAATTGTTTGAACGAGCCGCGGCTGGGACCTGCGGCTGTCCTTGCACCGTTGATCTCAGGACGGGTGGTGCATGCGAAAGCGGCTTCTAAAAATACGCGTCTCAGGTTAGGTAATAGCGATGAGGAGGAGGTTGCGGATTTTTACGGGCAGTTGTGGGTTGTCCCATCCCCCCGCCGCCACCCTCGTCCTCATATACCACATCACCAGCCTCCTAACCCTAAATTCGCCATTCCCAAGCTCTTCTGGGTGAGGAAGGATATGTTCCAATCCAAATCCTTCACCATCGAGGATTGCTTCCCAGTTCCTCATCCTGGTCTTGACCCTACCCCTACCAAATTTCAGATAACAGTGCCTGGTTTTTTGCTGGGGAGTAGATCATTTGCTGAGGTAGTGAGAGATATGGAGAATCAGGGACAAGGTAACCGGAATTGCCAGCCTCCGGCAGCAAAGAAGGCGGCACCAACTCAGGAAGGAAGATCTGCGGGTCCTCCTCAGGTGATCCCAGTCCAGCACGGAGGAAACAAGACGGGTGGAGGGGGGAAACAAGCTCCAGCCCCTGCCCCAGCCCCAGCCCCGGCCCCGATCCCTCAGGCCCCTCAACCTGCCCCTTTGGTTCAACCTCTAGATCCAAGGTATAAGGAGATGACTTGCTTCAATTGTGGCTGGCCTGGAGACTATGTTGGCAATTGTATCGAAGCCAAGAAATGTTTTATATGAAGTGGAAACCACAATGTGAACAATTGTGCGGCCTGGGTTCGTCCACAGCCTACAGCCACCTATTTTGGTAGTGCTGCTGCTGGCTTGGGATTTTATCATGTGGATGTTCCTCTGGCAAGTGAATCTAGCTGCTTGAATTACAAAAATTGTGCAGTTCTGAAAGTGGTTAAAGGAGAAGTTTCTACTTCTGAGTTGCTGGTGTAGTTGAATGGAATATTTTGCAAAACAAAAGAGTAGCCTTGGCAGATCAGAGAACTGGAGGAGAAGAAATTCTTACACAGATTTCAACCCTGGAAGAATGTGGATAATCTGATTGAATTTCTAGCGTTCAACCTACCTATCGATGGTGTTTCTATTAAGATTTGTGAATGGGAAGGAATGTTGGATGGGTTTGGAGAACTAAAAGAAGCTTGGGTGGTTGTTGATGGAATTCCCCCAAAATGGTGTGTTTGGAAGGTCTTTGCACAGGTTGCTGGATGTTTTGGAATCCTTGTGGATGTTGATTGGAATGGCATTTTCAAAAGCTTCTATGAAACTATCAGAATCAAGATTGCTTGCAGAGATCCCTGCAAAATCCCATTTGAGAGACTGGTGGAGATGAAGAAAATGCTCTACCTGCTGTTTTTCACTGTGGAAGGATTTGAACAAGTTGGAGAAGAATCAGATGGAAATGATGATGATGACAAGATAATGGAGATGGAAAGAAAGAAAAACTGGATGATGACCTGACTGATAAGGACAGCATGGAAGATCATGCAGGGGAACCTTTTGATGGACTGGACAGAGCTAACTTCACACCAAAAGAGAACCCCAGCTCTAAGACAAACAAGCAAGTACAACAGATCTCTGTGTCTGCAGAAGAATTCACTCAAAGATTATGATTGATGAGGCCCATGACAACTTCCTGGAGGAAATCAGTAAAAGTGGATATAGAGAGAACAAACAGGTTGAGGACAAGCCAGGGTTCGGCACCCCATGCTCATATCACCTGCTGCCTGAGGATACCGAGGAAATTCATATGTCTGCACATCTGTAGTATTATTCTGAACAGCTCAATAAATTTGACATGGAGGAGACAGATGGAGAGGAAGAAGATATGGAAACTAAACTGCAATGCCTCCCTGAAGATTTGGCTATGGCTATTGGCTCTGTGAAGAGATCATTAATTGAATCTATGGACAATGCAGAATCAGAAAAGAAGAAGAAACTCAACACTGAAACCAAAACTGCTTGGGGCCCAGTTCTGACTAATAGGCCTAAAACCAGAGGTCATGTAAATGTGAAGATCATGGACAAGGCAAATGCTTACTTGCTGAAGAAGAACCTGGAAGTTCCTACTACTTTCAAAGGTAAATCATTTGCTACCTTGGAAAATGAAGTACTTGCTTCTCATACTGCTTTGGTTGATCTGTGTGTGGGTGATGATAATAATGAGTGCAATGATATCATTGCTGATTTAGTGGCTAGGGAGAAGATTAAATGTCTTCAATTTGCTGATTCTAATCCGGAGATTGTTCTCCCGAACTCCATAGACATGGACTGCTACGATAATAATTCCCCCACTGACAATAATGCTATATTAGTTAATAGGACAGGGGCACTGCTGCCCTAGAACTAGATAGCCCTGTTATTAATGCTAAGAACCAGCTTTGTGGCTTATCTCACCCTTTTAAGGTCAAATGATAGGTGCTTTTTGGAATATTAGGGGTCTTGCTCAACCTGGTAAACTATAGTGCCTGGGAGATTTCCTTAATACTAAACACATTGATTTTGTGGGTTTCTTTGAAACCAAAAGAGAGAAAACAGAGAGTGGGACCTTGGGTATGATTGCTGGTAATAATAACTACGAGTGGCATGTGCTTCCTGCGAACAATACTGCTGGAGGGATCCTTGTGGGTCGTAAACTAGACTTATTTGATATCATTGGTTTCTTAGATAAGAAATATTGTGTTATAGTTACTATTAAGAGCAAAAATGATGGTTTTCTGTGGCACTTTGTTGCTTTCTATGGTACTGCTTATAATGAATATAAAATTGAGTTTATTGCTGAACTTCATGAAGTTATGTCTACTCTTACATACCCTTTTATTTTGGGGGGAGATTTTAATTTGGTTAGGTCTAAGGAGGATAAGAGTAATGGTGTTGTTAATGCTCAAAACTCCTTCCTGTTTAATGATTGGATTAACAAGTGGGCTTTGTTGGAAATTAGCATTGCTAACAAGAATTTCACCTGGAGTAATAATCAAGATATTCCTATTTTTGCCACTATAGATAGGGTGTTGGTCTCTATGTCCTGGGATGCCCACTTTCCTATGTCTACTCTAACTGCTCTACCACGGATAGGGAGCGATCACACACCACTTATTTTAGATACGGGAGCTAGGAGGGTTACCTCCCCTAAACCTTTTCGATTTGAGAAATGGTGGTTGGATCAACCTGGTTTTAAAGATTTAGTATGTGAGATTTGGAACTCTGTAGTTCCTGGAAAGTGTGCTCTAGATACTTGGATGAACAAGACTAAGATTCTTAGGAAAAAAACAAAAGGCTGGAGCATCAATGTGGAGGCTGGTATGAGAAAAAGGAAGAAGGACCTGAAATTAGAGGTTGATATATTAGATGTGTTTTCCAAGCGTAATCAGCTGGATGATGGGGACAAAGCACGTATGATAGAGATCAAAGATGAACTAGATAGGATTTGGCATAAAGAAGAGGTTGCCTTGTGGCAACGATCGAGGGATCAAAAAATTAAAGATGGAGATACGAACAATGCTTATTTTCAGGCTCTGGCTAACTACAGACATAGGAAAAACCACCTTTCAGAGCTGATTTGAGATAATGGCCCTGTCCACTCTACTAAAGAGATGCTGGATGTAGCCACTAACTTCTATAAGGAATTGTTTAAATATGAAGTTAAACATAACATCAAGCTGGGTCCTTCCTTCTGGGAGGAGGAAGAATTAGTCACTCAGGAGGAGAATGACAACCTCCAGAAAAACTTCTCTGAAGAAGAGATTAAAGAGGCCATTTTTGGTTCTTATGCTCATGGGGCACCTGGCCCAGATGGATTATCTTTCCTTTTTTTATCAAACTTTTTGGGACGTGATCAAATCTCACTTTATGGCCTTAGTGAAAGACTTTGAGGAGGGCAAGTTAGACCTATACCGTCTTAATTTTGCACTGATTGTGCTTATTCCTAAAGAACCTAATGCTAAATATATGAAGAAATTTAGGCCTATTAGTTTCAGTAACTGTGGGGTTAAGATCTTTTCTAAAGCTATGACTAACAGGGTTTCCCCTATTAGTCACAGACTCATTTCCTTAAATCAAACAACCTTTATTAAGGGGAGGTACATTTTGGAGAGTGTGGTGATGGCACATGAAGTTATTCATGAGGTTAAGAGATCTAATACTCAAGGGCTAGTGCTCAAACTAGATTATGAGAAAGCATATGACAGAGTTAGTTGGGAATTCCTATTTGATATGTTACATTCGAGAGGTTTCGAGGACAAATGGATTTCTTGGATTAAAACCACTTTACTTCAAAGCACTTTTAGTGTTCGGATCAATGACACAGTGGGCCCCCATTTTTTAGCTGGGAAAGGGTTAAAGCAGGGTGATCCGTATTCTCCTTTGCTTTTTAACCTGGTTGATGATGTTTTTTCTAAAATGCTTCACAAAGCTGTGAGCTGAGGCTTAATTTCGGGGCTTCTGCCTCAGGCTATTCCTGGAGGTGTTGTCAGCTTACAATATGCTGATGACACCATCCTATTCTTAGAAAATTCAATGGACAAAGCCAGAAATTTTAAATGGCTTTTGTCCTGTTTTGAAAATCTGTTGGGTATGAAAATTAATTTCCATAAGAGTGATTTACTTACCATTAATGTGGAGGAGGAAGTGGCAAAAGAATTTGCCGAGATTTTTTGCTGCAAGTTGGGAGATTTTCCTATCAAGTACTTGGGGGTGCCTCTGCACTATGACAACTTTAAGAAAGAGGATTTACAACCTATCATTGATAGGATTATAAAAAATATTTCTGGCTGGTTGGGGAGATACCTTACATACAAAGGGAAAATTATTTTGTTATGTGCCTGCATTATCAGTATTCCTGCTTACTTGATGTCCATGATTAAATTTCCCAAGTGGGCCATTAATGCTATCAGTTCGCATATAGCCCATTTTTTCTGGGGAGACAGGAGCTAGCTGGGGTATGATCTCTAAGAAGAAGGAATTTGGGGGAATGGGTGTCCCTAACATTAGAGAATTTAACATGGCACTTCTGGCCAATTGGGCAAAAAGATACTTTGATAGTAAAGACAGTGAGTGGAAGAAAATTATTTCCTATAAGTATGATATTGATAAACCTAATATTCTATGGTCTAAAAATGGAGTGGGCTCTACCTTTTGGAAGAGTGCCACTTGGGCTTTTGCTGCAGCCAAGACTTTTTACAAATGGAAATTGGGGAATGGAGAGAATGTCAGTTTCTGGCATGACACCTGGGTTGGGGTTTATTCCCTAAAAACTCGTTTCTGGGATCTTTTTTGCATTTGCAACCAGAGTGAGTGCTCGGTAGCACAATTCTGGGATGGTGTCACATTGAAACTAACATTTAGAAGATGCTTTGGTGAAACAGGTCTTAGTAGCTGGAATCACCTGGTTGATCTAGTTAAAACATCTCAGTTAAGAGATGAACCTGATTCTCCCATTTGGAATTTGGAGTCAAATTGGGTTTTCTCAGTTAAATCTTTCTATAAACAAATTAACTTTGGGGGTGTGGTCTCTAAGGTGGGAGATAAACTTTGGAAAGTTATCTGCCCACAAAAAATTCATGTGTTCCTGTGGTTGTGTGTTCATAACAAAATCCTTACCCGAGATAATTTGGCTAAAAGGAGACCTGTGGAAGATTTGTCCTACTTATTTTGTAGTGAAAATGAAACTGTCCAACATTTGCTGTTTGAATGTGTGGTTGCAAAACAGATTTGGGATTTTATTTCTGAATGTTTTGATCGTCCATGCATTTCTAGCTTTGATGACATTTGTGCCTTATGGCAGAACAATAAGAATGACGCTATGCTTAACCTGGTAGTGGCTGCCTCCTTGTGGAGCATTTGGAAACTAAGGAACAACTTTTGTTTTCAGGGGCGTACCTGGAGAGATGCCAGATGTGTCGTATCAAAACTAAGCTTATATCTGCTGCAATGGAAAGTTCTCTGCGATGACACTCAGGCAAAGCTGTTGCAGCGATGCATTCGCCTGCTGGACAGACGCCATGGAGAACTGCTGAGGATTGCGTGGTCTAGAATAGGTATGGATGACCTTTACTGTGTGGTTTTGTACCTAACTAGCAAGTGATGTATGCAGTTATTTGTTATTTCTCTTATGAACCCTAAGTTTGATTCCTACAAATTGCTGATTTTGATGCTAGCTACTATACACTGCAGATAAAAATTTATTTGGTTCAGTTTTGTTCCATCCTATCTTATATTCTTTCTATTTGATCTGGATCATACAAAAAAGAATGTTGTTGCAGTTCAGTTGAGAGAATTGAGGCCCCTGGCATCGGCCAGGAAAAGTGATCTAAGCGCCACCGAGAGAATGGGCATGGGACGGCATCTTATTTTTTCTGGGTCCAAGCCAGGTGCATGAGTTGTGAAGCAGCTGGTCATCCAAGGCAATATCTGGTGTATACATGGAACACATACGGCAAGTTCCTCCATCTCTAATAAATTGCTATCTGACTTTGTTTAATCATGTTTGTGTAGAATTAGACAGCCATGGATCTACTATTTTCCTCCCCAAATTGTAGGGTAATTTCCCATTTTTATTAGAGGGATTGCAGCATTCTTGCTGGCTAACATGCATGTTATGGCTTTAAGCAATACATCATCTTAACAGAATTTGGAGGCTCACAATGACATATGAACGGTATGGTTCTATAGGCAAACAGTGCAGAACATGCATATTGATCTGTTGTTCCCCTGGTGCTCTCTATTAGGTAACATAATCTTTCTAATTGGTGGCCCAACTAGATTTTTTTAACACAGTACAGACGCAAGCGCTCATATACACGCGCATACACTCACCCCTATGAACGCACACGCGCACACCTTACCCCTATGAGCACCTCTGAAAGACCGAGCCGGCATATCATCTTAAAATTTATGAAGTCATCATAGGCACCTCGTCATCAACGGGAACGTCTCCTCCACTGGATGCGCATCGCCGGAAATCCTGAAATAATTTCAGGAATAAATGCGAGCACCAGGACTTGAACCCTCGTGGGGTGGGGATACCACAGTCCCTCTAACCATCCAACCACAGGTTGGTTCACGGCCCAACTAACTTTGGCAGATATCCTCATGGATAGCTACTATAGTTTTCTGCTCTGCAAGTAGCTGGCATGTCGTTCTATCTGGTTTAGGTTTAATTAATCCCAGTAAAAATAAACATCTATAAATATTCACACTAAAATTTCTAATGCTAATTTTTTGATTGGAAGGTCCCCTTACTAAAAAGGAAAATTGTGTTGATACCTGACATGCACTGTTTTCATATACCGCCTCAAATTGATCATGAGGTATAACAACTATAAGCCCTATTGGCTTTATATTATGTTTTGATTTTACAATTAGTTTGGTATCTCATATTATTAGCATACCCGATATTTTTCTCTTCATATTTAAGGACCCTGATTATTTTTGACTTTATGGCACCATCTCTCCATATGCATCTGCGTCATAGAAAGTCTATCAGCGGATACATGTCCACTGTCCCATCTCTCCATATTTAATAACCCTGATTATTTTACTGATTGGAAGTTATGTCAATGTTCATGACTAAGACTCAGGGATCAGCGATCCATGAGACGTGCATGCAAAGATGAAGACAAAAGCTCCCCAGCAAGATGAAAGTGCAATGAGTCCACGTGCAACTACCTAAATACCTAATTATGGTGTTGGTATCTTTGATCAAGAGGATAACAACCTTCATACCCGGCGTCAGGCACATGGTTGTTATAGGAATTGAGAGAATGCCATCTAACGTCATTTATTTATTCTGAATAGATGTGTACTATATGCTTGAGCTAGGCTATTATCTGGTCATTTGATTTGACTTCTTTGTTTCCATAGATAATCTTGCTCATGCTTAATGTTGTTACAGATAACATTTCTTGCTGAGTGGTATATTTGTGTCAATATAATAGACACTTTGTATCGGTCTGAGTTGTTATTTGATCATTCTTTCTATTATATAGAATTGGAATGTGCTTCGTTGAAGGAGAAGAACATGTTGGCAATAATCTTGCCTAATGTCACGTGGTGAGTACAGCTAGATAGATTGATTCGTTTCCACGTAGCAGTACATGTCCGTGTCATAGCTGGAGTGAGTAGCTGAGTCTGGTAAAGTTTGTAGTCAAGCTTGCCGGTGATTAGGAATAGTAGGAGTCCGGCTAGGATAGTGTTAGTGCAGCACACTTCCGTGTTGGATTAGAGTTTGGGTCGGAATTGTCTTAGGAAGAAGTCACGTTGGTCAGTCCAATTAGGACTCGCGCGCGTACATCAGCCCATTATCAGATTGTAATATTGTGGAGGAAAAAAAAGAGGCACAAACCTAAAAGTTCTGCGCGTGCGTGTCCATCGTGTTTTCATGTGATTGATCCGTGGGCGTGTTCCAACAGAACATTGGATAAGCCAATGATAAACTACATCACTATCTGCAGTGGTGAGATTATAAAATAATACGTACTTCTTTTGCTGAATTGGTAGGCATTTTACTAGAGTGTAAACGAATTTTAAATAATGACGTGATGTGGTGAAAATACTCCAATGTTTGCTCGACTCACTAATCAGTGACTTGTACAAATAATATTGTTTATCTTTTATTAGGCTTTCTTGTGTTGTTATATTAGTAAAATAATGAAAACAAGCTACATGGCAACCATATGAAATAACAGTTCATACTGATTTTTTAATAGAATAATAATAAATATTCACTTCCAAAGATCATTTAGTAATAAATAATTTCATTATAGTCGACTTACATACAATGTGGTATAACTCCTTTATATATGTGATGGTCGCTAGTGCATATATGTGATGTTTGTATGTCTTGGAAAAAATAGACCGCATTTATTTCTCCTTCCTAATGTCTTACACAAGATATCTTTCTTAAGTTGAATCACTCAAAAGTTTGTAATAATTGGCTATTCACATTGATATTTTACATAGTGTACATGGTGAACAGAGATTTCATGTACTCCCTCCGTTCCTAAATATTTGTCTTTTTGAGATTTCAAATGGACTACCACATACGGATGTATATAGACATATCTTAGAGTGTAGATTCACTCTTTTTGCTCCGTATGTAGTCACTTGTTGAAATCTCTAGAAAGACAAATATTTAGGAACAGAGGGAGTAAATCTTTAGAGATAACAAAATAACATTGATGTTTTAATGAGCTTTAGAAATTCTAGCTCACGCATCGAGTTATAAGTGACATATAGAAAAGCAATAGTGGTGTTTATGGAGCAATCATCAGTGAAATTAGGCACATAGCTTCTTAAACTGTAGTATCATGTTTGAAGGTAGAGCCTCTAATGGTGATGCGCATCTCTTTTTTCAGGTAGACAAGGTAGCCTTTTATTGCTGGTTGATAATTATATTTATCATTACAACAGAGCAAGGAGGCGAATGATTCACAAAAATTGAAGTGCATACATATAGTAGCTTAAGAGTTACTAACTAGGAAGCAAGGTCGGCATGTACAGGTGGCGACACGTGGTAAGTTCATGTTGTTACCATCGCACCAAGACGCCTAGCTTAGGACCCCTACCACCAGACATGTCAGATTTAGCACCGTCACCATGGGCCGGAGCGGGACGAATGCTCGTCATGTAAATCAGAAAGAAGCACAATCTTCAAGTCATCATACCGGGACCATTAACCTACCGGCCAACAGGGGGTAATGAGAGATGTTATATGGTGCATCGCAAAGTAAGATGCCACCATGGGTGCCATCCACAGGAAGGAAGAAGAATTCTTAAATGGATACCATCTTAAAGATAGAACCATTTTTTAAAAAGGATACCGTCTTAAAGATAGAACAATTTTTAAAAATTATGGATAATGATATGCTCAGATATTTCTGATATTAATTGTATGAGATATGGAGTAAATGATCTCTATCTACAAGTCTATATATAAAGATATAATCGTGTAAGCTTTTGGACGAACAAATAGTGAGGAGAAGAAGAACTTTGTGTCTGGTCTTATGGAAGGGAAAGCTATACTTCTTTGCCTCATGGTGATTGCGCAGCTTGCAAATTCCATTCATGTTGGTACAAAATTGATCTCCATTTCCCTTTTTATTTCCTTTCTCATGACAACTAGAGTAGAACAATATTTTTCACCCAAACTACGTCAACTTTCTTGGATTTTTCTCAATATGGACTTCTTTTAATGGTGTGTGTTCTTCTCTACAGAGCAATGCTTTACTGGAATTGCATTTGGAGCCACTTTATGCACGAAATTAAAATGCCGTTTATCCTGCATGAGAAAATGGGGACCCGAAGTCTCGGATTCTTACTGTAGGGAAGTCATCCCAAACTTTTGGCATTGTGCCTGTGTCGTTTGTGACTCCTAGAACTGTACTAGGTCATGATGTTCAACGATGGATAATGATGTGGTCCAGTAATAAAACCTTCTTGTGACAGGCATGCAAGTTCCAATAATGGACAATTTTAGGGGTTCTATTTGATCAAGGTTGTCACCCGAAATTTGGGGCCCTGGGTGAAAAACAAAATAGGGCCCCAAATTTCGAACAGTTCATATAACATAACAGAAGAATTAATATGCGCAACGCGTACTCTCACTTTATTATATAACTAGTCGAATACTCGTCTGTTGCTACCGTCTGGAGGCTCCATTAAAGCCACTACCATAAGGATCAATATATGTGTATATGTCTCTTGGTTTAGCTCTGAGATTGTCCCGATTTCCTTGGAGGCTCAGTAAATAATGTGTTGTAGTATGCCCTATATTGTTTATTAGTCTCTGTTTGTAAGAGCACGTAATAGGAATTCCTTACTCTAGTGTACAAGAAATTATTTTACTATAAATGGATTACAATGGAAGAGTCAAATTTTTTGGTTGTTTCCTTTTGTGTAGAAGCTTACACTAGTGCAGAAAAGCCTAGCTATGGGGTGACAAAAATGGCCTTGCTGGCGTGGATACACGACACCACCAATATGGCGTCATTGTTAAAAAATAGTGGTGGCGTTGGTGCCTACGTCAGCAGTATTATACGTGTTGCTGGTGTGCCACGTCGGCAACACCACCACTATATTCACTTACCTAACGGCGCACAATGTAATTTGCACGCCACGAACGTTTCGTGTAGTAAAAAAAATTTGACACCATCTAACATTTAGCATTTCACAGTAAAAGTAAGCACATATGTAACATTACACACTAGAACAGTACCAAATAATAGAACATTACGAGTTAATAATTAAGTGAAAATCTGACAAACATTATGTAGTAGCTAGATCTCACAAACATTTCCAGTTAATAGAACATTACGAGCTAAAATAGTAGTAGATAGTGCTAATAAGCAGTTCATTTAGCATCTACTGTCGCGCCACACACATACTTCTAAATGAGGTCGATGACGATCATCATCCGCAAGTCATGGCGTCGAGTGTTCCTGATGATGACTAAGATGGCCTGTCCAACCTGGAAATTCTTGCTAGCAAGGAAGTTGTTCCACCCCCCAGCACTGAAGACAGTGCGACTGTCTGTGTCCACTACATAAGCACAGTTGGTGATGGAGCCCTGGCGGTAAGGCGTAGTCCAGCAATGCCTGCTTCATCTGGCTCGATGCCACAACTCTCACTTAGCCTCTTAGGCAATTTCTAAAAAAAGACATATATGATAGATGAGCATGTCACATTACTACAATAAGTCTATATCACATTACTACACTAAGTATATCATCAAATTCTATACTAAGAATATCACAACATTACTACACACTAATAAGCATATGATGCATCACACATTACTACACTAATTAAGCATATCATCAAATTCTACACTAAGCATATATCATCACATTCTACACTAAGCATATCACATTACTACACTAAGCATATCCTCAAATTCTACACTAAGGATATCACAACATTATTATACCAAGCATATTACATTACTACACAGTAAGCATATCATCAAAATCTACAGTAAGTATATCACAACATTACTAATTAGGCATATCAAATTTCTACACTAAGTAACATACCATGACATAGCGGTTAACATTCGTCCTTGTCAGGCGGGTCCCGAATGGCATCCCAACGTAGTCATCACGTGGAGGAAGTATGTACCAGAGATTGCCCAATTCGTCCTTGCTCAGCCTCATTCTTTGGGCATAGAGAGCTTCATCAAGTGGGTCCTCATCATCTACGTCCTCCAATTTGAGGAAGATAACAGCCAGCCTTGGAGTTTCTCTTCTAAAGGAGAAGCTGATCAATTCACCCCTAGTGAGATGCATGTGGGCGATCAAACGATCCCATTCATCTCCTCCAATCTGGGATATCTTCCATCCCTTGTTGACCTCCATAGTGTAGGGTCCACTAGGAGCGTCGAAGATCACAGTGTCACTAGTAATGAACTCATTGAACTCCAATCTCACATTGCAAGAGACGATCTGTGTAAGAAAAATCAATAAACGAACACATTGCATTATTGGAAATTGCAACAAAAACAAAATAACTGACTGTTAGAAACTTCATATAATGTGTTGCCCCTGCAGGAACAAAACACGTCTGGAAGTAGATGCCAAACTGCGTGCCAGTTGCGAGGTTGGTTGCGCACCTTGACATGGTGGTGGCTGCGCTATTCTACACAAAATATTATTAAAACTAAGTATATAATCAGTTTGTACACCAGTAAACCAATTTATACTAAACATAATTGGAGTTTATTTTACACAAAACATACTGAAAACATATTGAAAACTAAGTATACAATTCTACCCTAGTAATTGTATACACAAATAAACCAAAATCCACGGAGGGAGATACAAAGCAACAAATTCTACACTAGTAATTTATAGGAGTTCATTTTATCTATTCCTAATATTCTGGACACTCAAAATATTTCTAATCAAAATGCATTATAAATATCGGATTCTACACAATCGGATTATCACTAAAATTTCTACACAAAGCAATCCATGCAACTAACTTTGGATTCTACATCACACAAGCAATCCATGATATCTATACCTATACTAATTTGAGACTCCCAAAGAATTCCCGCATTAATCAGTACTTGGGAGCCATTAATCTTGTGGGGCCGAGTTATTACGGTCGAGATCGACCCGTATATCCAGTGCAGACATCTTATTTTTTCGAATACAAAAAAATGAGATGACTCCTTTACCGTGATCTTCCCAGAGTTCGTTCAAAACTTTGTCAAATTATCAATCTGCTTGCACCGGTAAAAAAAACCAATCTCTCTTTCGTAAAAAGAGGAAAATTAATCTCTCCACGACCCCTCTCCTCTTTCTCTACACCCCATCAAAAAAATCAATCTCTCCACGATGTCTCTCTTATTTCTCTCTCCATGTCACCCGACCGCCGTCCACTCGATTCTATCAGTTCCAGCCGCTTCGAGAAGTGCGTCCTCCAGCTGGAAAGATCAAGTGCACATTTTCCATTAGGGAGACTACACGTGAGTGTTTAGATAAACTAAGCCAGGATTCTACTGTTGAACGTCACATATTACAGGGTGAACTACGTCCTAGGATTCTGCAAGATTGCGTTGGGAAGGAATCTAGCCGACTGACGTTATCGTAGTGAAGCGGCCGCCGATTTGCATGTGGTACCTCTGCCAAAATCATCCAGACTGCCACAGCCTTCTAGAGGAAGGAAACATGAGCTGTTGCACGTATTGTTGAGAGACCACGGGTTTCCTGGTGGACTTTGATCCTCCCATCTTAATCTTAACTAGCAAAGTGGCCTGCTCGATGCGTGGGCTAGGATTTTATGAAATTTAATGTTCAAAATATATTATTTGATTTTCCAAAGGAAAACTGAAAACAAATGTGGTGACAGTTTCAAATATAAGGACTTTGCGAACAAAGTTTTATCTTTGGTAAGTTTGGGTTTTTATTGATAACATAAGTAGATGTGTTGTCTGGTAATTCTTTACATTCTAATCATGCATACAATACAAACTGTAGTATTATGATCGACAACATTCTTAAAATTATAGTTGTATTTTTTTGACTTTTTATCATGTTGCTTGGTTTTTTATGTAAACAAAAATTTAATAGTTCTGATTGTTTTCGTGTAGTCATAGGTTAATTTTCTCCCGGTATGCAAGGTTGGAATATTTATTTAGTAATCTTGTACTAAAATTAATTTAGTTTATTTATATAGTATGTGCATTTGAATGAAAACTTTGTTGGTAGGTATTTGGTTCCATAGATGTGGACCCATCAAAACCAAGGGTGGCTGGACATACAAATCACTTTTTCTAATATAGGTTTTTATCAGATTTTCTTACATAGTGTTCACCAGTACGAAGGGTGGACACTGAGAGAGCAAACTTTGTTCTTATTACTAACTAACCCTTGATATATTAGGCTTAATGTGTATTGATAGTACCAAGCTGCATTTACAAAACATCATTTGGTTCATGGATCCCATCACTATGATTCTTCACTTTCCCATTCTGTAGTCTTGTTGACTTGTTGGTTCTTCTTTCCCCTACTCATACTTTCACACAGTGAGAATGTTCATCTTCCCCGATCCCATTGCATTTTCCTAATTCTCTCTGCTCACAGAATAATTGTTGTTGCCGGATAGCTCCCATCAACTTACTTTCTTGATTCGTTGCATTGAGGTTAGTGGTCATGAAGAATCGAATATAGGGCTCAAATTAATGTAATATAACAATGTCCCAATGCTCTCACTATTGGTTTGCATTTTTTTTGCAATATTTCACAAACAAAAATCATTATATAATAGCAGAATACGAGAAACAGGTCTGATTGCAGTGCACATATGAAATATGACAATGTCTCGACGCTCTTACTATTGGTTTGCATTAAACAATAAGCTTGTAGAATCAAGAATCACATAATATAGAATCAGGAATCACATAATACTTTCGCATGGTAGTACACCATATTCTACCTGCCATATAATGTTAGAATAGGTAAGTCAGGTTTTATTTTCAGGTTATTTTATTTAATAGGAAGTGGCCTCCTTTAGTGAAAGAAACATCATGCTGAAATCATGTTATTCGTTCATTCCATTAGAATATTTTTGTATATACTATGTTCTTGACAACATCATCCTCATTGTTACCTTCATCATTTACCATTACCCGCATTCAATCCCTTTTTGCTACTATTGAGAAGGCTACGTATAACTATCCATGCGTGAAAACTTGTTCAGATAGATATAGTCCTACCTTGTTTAGTGATTGCCCCTGGTTTTTGTTGATAGTTATAGCAAAGAATACTGATATTATCTCCTTTTTAGAACAAATAGCAATGTTGATTTAGTTGTTGATATGACTATTCTTGCAATATATGACTTTCTCCAACATGTGTTTCAGTTATTATCTGTGTGCTTCATTGAATCTTCTTCCACGTTGAAATCGTCATGCGTGTACCATTGCGTAACCTAGCACTTTGGTTGATACACAATGCCGAAGTGCCACCGGGTGAAGAAAGTTGACCCAAATTGTTGTTTGCCAGAGGAAGATGATGTAGATGTTGTATTCTAAAAGAGCATTTTTGCACAATGGAGAGATATTCTGTTTGGAGAGATCGAATCCCTATATACTATAAGTGAGAGTTTGTATTTTTTCGAGAGATTGCATCTATGTTTGTCAGTGACAATCCGTATTTCTTTGGAGAGATTGTTGTAGAAGTTGTACTCCAAAATATTCTGTTTGGTCAGTTTTTCCCACTCGGGCCGGTCTCGGCCTTATTTGATCAAATCAACGAGTTTGCGGACTAAATCCGATCACTTCTCGAGTTGTTGGCCTAAAGTGTGCAATCCGTTTGAGTTTATGGACTAGTGGTGCATTTCACTCTTTTTGGTTGGGAGTATGTGTGAACTGCATTGTATCTCTGGTTCCAAAAAAAGAAAAGAAAAAACACCCGACGACGGGAAGAAGAGGTGATTTAGAGCTTACATAGGAGGCTCGTGGTGCGGTTCCAGACGGTAGAAAGCCGGTCTTTAACCAGCGAGCAACTGCCTCCTCTGGTCGAAGGGCGGCCATTTCTATTCCTCTTGACCGTGAACATCATGGTGTACATGGTGTGCAAGGGCTGCGCTGATGGCAGCCTCGTTTCCTAAGTGTTCTATCCAAGGCGACGGGGAGGCTGTATCCAAGTGGAGATTGTGCTGGACTCGTTTTTCGCTCTGTTAGTCTGGGGTCCTCCTTATAAAAGACACATGGACCAGGCCTGGGCCGAGGGGTATGCAACCAGTGCAGCCGCATAGGGCCTCCAGTTCGGAGCCCCCCCCCCCCCCCAATTTCCTAGCACTACACTTCACAGGCCTATTGATCCTTCCCTCTCTTAGTCAGGGGTCCTCATAAAAGACACAGGGACTTGATTGTAATTTCATATTTCTCGTGGAGTGAAATGTGTCACTAGTCCATAAACTCAAACTGATTGCACACTTTAGGCCAAATACTCGAGAAATCTAGTCCGCAAACTCGTTGGTTTCATCAAATAAGGCCAAAACCGGTCTGAGTGGGAAAAAAACTGACCAATTTGCAAATAGGCCCCTGCAAAATATAGTGAGTTCATGAGCGGTCAAAGGAACGATGACATGCCATCCGCATGGACGTTTTTTCCCACTCGGGCCGGTTTCGGCCTTCTTTGATCAAATCAAAGAGTTTGCGGACTAAATCCGATCACTTCTCGAGTTGTTGGCCTAAAGTGTGCAATCAATTTGAGTTTATGGACTAGTGATGCATTTCACTATTTTTGGTTAGGACTATGTGTGAACTGCATGTTGGAAATATGCCCTAGAGGCAATAATAAATGGTTATTATTATATTTCTTTGTTCATGATAATTGTCTATTGTTATGCTATAATTGTGTTATCCGGAAATCGTAATACATGTGTGAATACATAGACCACAAGGTGTCCCTAGTAAGCCTCTAGTTAACTAGCTCGTTGATCAACAGATAGTCATGGTTTCCTGACTATGGACATTGGATGTCATTGATAACGGGATCACATCATTAGGAGAATGATGTGATGGACAAGACCCAATCCTAAGCATAGCATAAAAGATCGTGTAGTTTCGTTTGCTAGAGCTATTCCAATGTCAAGTATCTTTTCCTTAGACCATGAGATCGTGCAACTCCCGGATACCGTAGGAGTGCTTTGGGTGCACAAAACGTCACAACGTAACTGGGTGACTATAAAGGTACACTACGGGTATCTCTGAAAGTGTCTGTTGGGTTGGCACGGATCGAGACTAGGATTTGTCACTCCGTGTGACGGAGAGGTATCTCTGGGCCCACTCGGTAATGCGTCATCATAATGAGCTCAATGTGACTAAGGCGTTAGTCACGGGATCATGCATTGCGGTACGAGTAAAGAGACTTGCCGGTAACGAGATTGAACAAGGTATTGGGATACCGACGATCGAATCTCGGGCAAGTAACATACCGATTGACAAAGGGAATTGTATACGGGATTGATTGAATCCTCGACATCGTGGTTCATACGATGAGATCATCGTGGAACATGTGGGAGCCAACATGGGTATCCAGATCCCGCTGTTGGTTATTGACCGGAGAGGCGTCTCGGTCATGTCTGCATGTCTCCCGAACCCGTAGGGTCTACACACTTAAGGTTCGGTGACGCTAGGGTTGTAGAGATATGAGTATGCGGAAACCCGAAAGTTGTTCGGAGTCCCGGATGAGATCCCGGACGTCACGAGGAGTTCCGGAATGGTACGGAGGTGAAGAATTATATATAGGAAGTCCAGTTTCGGCCACCGGGAAAGTTTCGGGGGTTATCGGTATTGTACCGGGACCACCGGAAGGGTCCCGGGGGTCCACCGTGTGGGGCCACCTGTCCCGGAGGGCCCCATGGGCTGAAGTGGGAAGGGAACCAGCCCATAGTGGGCTGGGGCGCCCCCCATGGGCCTCCCCCCTGCGCCTAGGGTTGGAAACCCTAGGGTGGGGGGGGGGGCGCCCCACTTGACTTTGGGGGTAAGTTACCCCCCTGGCCGCCGCCCCCCCATCCAGATGGGTTCTGGCCGGCGCCCCCCTCCCAGGGGGCCTATATAAAGGGGGGGAGGGTGGGCAGTAGGATTACAGCCTTGGGCGCCTCCCTCCTCCCCTGCAACACCTCTCCCTCTCGCAGAAGCTCGGCGAAGCCCTGCCGAGACCCCGCTACATCCACCACCACGCCGTCATGCTGCTGGATCTCCATCAACCTCTCCTTCCCCCTTGCTGGATCAAGAAGGAGGAGACGTCGCTACACCGTACGTGTGTTGAACGCGGAGGTGCCGTCCGTTCGGCACTCGGTCATCGGTGACTTGAATCACGGCGAGTACGACTCCGTCATCCACGTTCATTGGAACGCTTCCGCTCGCGATCTACAAGGGTATGTAGATGCACTCCTTTCCCCTCGTTGCTAGTATACTCCATAAATGGATCTTGGTGAGCGTAGGAAAATTTTAAAATTATGCTACGATCCCCAACAGTGGCATCATGAGCCAGGCCTATGCGTAGTTACTATGCACGAGTAGAACACAAAGTAGTTGTGGGCGTTGATGTTGCCAATTCTTCTTGCCGCTACTAGTCTTATCTTGTTTCGGCGGCATTGTGGGATGAAGCGGCCCGGACCGACCTTACACGTACGCTTACGTGAGACAGGTTCCACTGATTGACATGCACTAGTTGCATAAGGTGGCTAGCGGGTGTCTGTCTCTCCCACTTTAGTCGGAACGGATTCGATGAAAAGGGTCCTTATGAAGGGTAAATAGAAATTGGCATATCACGTTGTGGTCATACGTAGGTAAGAAACGTTCTTGCTAGAAACCTACAAGCCACGTAAAAACTTGCAACAACAATTAGAGGACGTCTAACTTGTTTTTGCAGCATGTGCTATGTGATCTGATATGGCCAGAAGATGTGATGAATGATATATGTGATGTATGAGATTGATCATATTCTTGTAATAGGAATCACGACTTGCATGTTGATGAGTATGACAACCGGCAGGAGCCATAGGAGTTGTCTTTATTATTTTGTATGACCTGCGTGTCATTGAATAACGCTAAATTACTTTACTTTATTCCTAAACGCGTTAGCCATGTAAGTAGAAGTAATCGTTGGCGTGACAACTTCATGAAGACACGATGATGGAGATCATGGTTTCATGCCGGTGACGAAGATGATCATGGTGCCCCGAAGATGGAGATCAAAGGAGCATAATGATATTGGCCATATCATGTCACTATTTGATTGCATGTGATGTTTATCATGTTTTTGCATCTTATTTGCTTAGAACGACAGTAGTAAGTAAGATGATCCCTTATAATAATTTCAAGAAAGTGTTCACCCTAACTGTGCACCGTTGCGAAGGTTCGTTGTTTCGAAGCACCACGTGATGATCAGGTGTGATAGATTCTAACGTTCGCATACAACGGGTGTTGACGAGCCTAGCATGTACAGACATGGCCTCGGAACACACGCAATACACTTAGGTTGACTTGACGAGCCTAGCATGTACAGACATGGCCTCGGAACACGGAGGACCGAAAGGTCGAGCATGAGTCGTATAGAAGATACGATCAACATGGAGATGTTCACCGATCTTGACTAGTCCGTCTCACGTGATGATCGGACACGGCCTAGTTAACTCGGATCATGTTTCACTTAGATGACTAGAGGGATGTCTACCTGAGTGGGAGTTCATTGAGTAATTTGATTAGATGAACTTAATTATCATGAACTTAGTCTAAAATCTTTACACTATGTCTTGTAGATCAAATGGCCCACGTTGTCCTCAATTTCAACGCATTCCTAGAGAAAACCAAGCTGAAAGATGATGGCAGCAACTATACGGACTGGGTCCGGAACCTGAGGATCATCCTCATAGCAGCCAAGAAAGATTATGTCTTAGAAGCACCGCTAGGTGAAGCACCAATCCCAGAAAACCAAGACGTTATGAACGCTTGGCAGCAACGTGCTGATGATTACTCCCTCGTTCAGTGCGGCATGCTTTACAGCTTAGAACCGGGTCTCCAAAAACGTTTTGAGAAACATGGAGCATATGAGATGTTCGAGGAGCTGAAAATAGTTTTCCAAGCTCATGCCCGGGTCGAGAGATATGAAGTCTCCGACAAGTTCTTCAGCTGTAAAATGGAGGAGAATAGTTCTGTTAGCGAGCACATACTCAGAATGTCTGGGTTGCACAACCGCTTGTCTCAGCTGGGAGTTAATCTCCCGGATGACGCGGTCATTGACAGAATCCTCCAGTCGCTTCCACCAAGCTACAAGAGCTTTGTGATGAACTTCAATATGCAGGGGATGGAAAAGACCATTCCTGAGGTATATTCAATGCTGAAATCAGCGGAGGTGGAGATCAGAAAAGAACATCAAGTGTTGATGGTGAATAAAACCACTAAGTTCAAGAAGGGCAAGGGTAAGAAGAACTTCAAGAAGGACGGCAAGGGAGTTGTCGCGCCCGGTAAGCCAGTTGCCGGGAAGAAGCCAAGGAATGGACCCAAGCCTGAGACTGAGTGCTTTTATTGCAAGGGAAGTGGTCACTGGAAGCGGAACTGCCCCAAATATTTAGCGGACAAGAAGGCCGGCAACACCAAAGGTATATATGATATACATGTAATTGATGTGTACCTTACCAGTACTCGTAGTAGCTCCTGGGTATTTGATACCGGTGCGGTTGCTCATATTTGTAACTCAAAACAGGAACTACGGAATAAACGGAGACTGGCGAAGGACGAGGTAACGATGCGCGTCGGGAATGGTTCCAAGGTCGATGTGATCGCCGTCGGCACGCTACCTCTGCATCTACCTACGGGATTAGTTTTAAACCTCAATAATTGTTATTTAGTGCCAGCTTTGAGCATGAACATTGTATCTGGATCTCGTTTAATTCGAGATGGCTACTCATTTAAATCCGAGAATAATGGTTGTTCTATTTATTTGAGAGATATGTTTTATGGTCATGCCCCGCTGGTCAATGGTTTATTCTTGATGAATCTCGAACGTGATGTTACACATATTCATAGTGTGAATACCAAAAGATGTAAAGTTGATAACGATAGTCCCACATACTTGTGGCACTGCCGCCTTGGTCACATTGGTGTCAAGCGCATGAAGAAGCTCCATGCAGATGGACTTTTGGAGTCTCTTGATTACGAATCATTTGACACGTGCGAACCATGCCTCATGGGTAAGATGACCAAGACTCCGTTCTCCGGAACAATGGAGCGAGCAACCAACTTATTGGAAATTATACATACCGATGTGTGCGGTCCAATGAGTGTTGAGGCTCACGGAGGATATCGTTATGTTCTCACTCTCACTGATGACTTAAGTAGATATGGGTATGTCTACCTAATGAAACACAAGTCTGAAACCTTTGAAAAGTTCAAGGAATTTCAGAGTGAGGTTGAGAATCAACGTGATAGGAAAATAAAATTCTTACGATCAGATCGTGGTGGAGAATATTTAAGTCACGAATTTGGTGCGCACTTAAGGAAATGTGGAATCGTTTCACAACTCACGCCGCCTGGAACACCTTAGCGAAACGGTGTGTCCGAACATCGTAATCGCACTCTATTGGATATGGTGCGATCTATGATGTCTCTTACCGATTTACCGCTCTCATTTTGGGGCTATGCTTTAGAGACTGCCGCATTCACTTTAAATAGGGCTCCGTCGAAATCCGTTGAGACGACACCGTATGAATTATGGTTTGGGAAGAAACCTAAGCTATCGTTTCTAAAAGTTTGGGGGTGCGATGCTTATGTCAAGAAACTTCAACCTGAAAAGCTCGAACCCAAGTCGGAAAAATGCGTCTTCATAGGATACCCTAAGGAAACTATTGGGTATACCTTCTACCTCAGATCCGAAGGCAAGATCTTCGTTGCCAAGAACGGGTCCTTTCTGGAGAAGGAGTTTCTCTCGAAAGAATTGAGTGGCAGGAAAGTGGAACTTGATGAGGTGATAGTCACCCCTTCCGAACCGGAAAGTAGCGCAGCGCGGGAAGATGTTCCTGTGGTGCCTACACCGACTGGGGAAGAAGTTAATGATGATGATCATGAAGCTTCAGATCAAGTTACTACTGAACTTCGTAGGTCCACAAGGACACGTTCCGCACCAGAGTGGTACGGCAACCCTGTCCTGGAAATCATGTTGTTAGACAACGATGAACCTTCGAACTATGAAGAAGCGATGGCGGGCCCGGATTCCGACAAATGGCTAGAAGCCATGAAATCCGAGATAGGATCCATGTATGAAAACGAAGTATGGACTTTGACTGACTTGCCCGATGATCGGCGAGCCATAGAAAATAAATGGATCTTTAAGAAGAAGATAGACGCGGATGGTAATGTGACCATCTATAAGGCTCGACTTGTCGCTAAGGGTTATCGACAAGTCCAAGGGGTTGACTACGATGAGACTTTCTCACCCGTAGCGAAGCTGAAGTCCGTCCGAATCATGTTAGCAATTGCCGCATACTATGATTATGAGATATGGCAGATGGACGTCAAAACGGCATTCCTTAACGGCTTCCTTAAGGAAGAGTTGTATATGATGCAGCCGGAAGGTTTTGTTGATCCTAAGAATGCTAACAAAGTATGCAAGCTCCAGCGCTCAATCTATGGGCTGGTGCAAGCATCTCGGAGTTGGAACATTCGCTTTGATGAGATGATCAAAGCGTTTGGGTTTACACAGACTTATGGAAAAGCTTGTGTTTACAAGAAAGTGAGTGGGAGCTCTGTAGCATTTCTCATATTATATGTGGATGACATACTATTGATGGGAAATGATATAGAATTCTTGGAAAGTATAAAGGCCTATTTGAATAAGTGTTTTTCAATGAAGGACCTTGGAGAAGTTGCTTATATATTAGGCATCAAGATCTATAGAGATAGATCAAGACGCCTCATAGGTCTTTCACAGAGTACATACCTTGACAAGATATTGAAGAAGTTCAATATGGATCAGTCCAAGAAGGGGTTCTTGCCTGTATTGCAAGGTGTGCAATTGAGCACGGCTCAATGCCCGACCACGGCAGAAGATAGAGAAAATATGAGTGTCATCCCCTATGCCTCGGCCATAGGGTCTATTATGTATGCCATGCTGTGTACTAGACCTGATGTAAACCTTGCCGTGAGTTTGGTAGGAAGGTACCAAAGTAATCCCGGCATGGAACACTGGACAGCGGTCAAGAATATCCTGAAGTACCTGAAGAGGACTAAGGATATGTTTCTCGTTTATGGAGGTGACGAAGAGCTCGTCGTAAAGGGCTACGTCGACGCTAGCTTCGACACAGATCTGGATGACTCGAAGTCACAAACCGGATACGTGTATATTTTGAATGGAGGAGCAGTAAGCTGGTGCAGTTGCAAGCAAAGCGTCGTGGCGGGATCTACATGTGAAGCGGAGTACATGGCGGCCTCGGAGGCAGCACAGGAAGCAGACTGGATGAAGGAGTTCATTACCGACCTAGGGGTGATTCCCAATGCGTCGGGCCCGATGACTCTCTTCTGTGACAACACTGGAGCTATTGCCCTTGCGAAGGAGCCAAGGTTTCACAGGAAGACCAGGCATATCAAGCGACGCTTCAACTCCATTCGTGAAAGTGTTCAAAATGGAGACATAGATATTTGTAAAGTACATACGGACCTGAATGTAGCAGATCCGTTGACTAAACCTCTCCCTAGGGCAAAACATGATCAACACCAGGACGCAATGGGTGTTCGATTCATCACAATGTAACTAGATTATTGACTCTAGTGCAAGTGGGAGACTGTTGGAAATATGCCCTAGAGGCAATAATAAATGGTTATTATTATATTTCTTTGGTCATGATAATTGTCTATTGTTCATGCTATAATTGTGTTATCCGGAAATCGTAATACATGTGTGAATACATAGACCACAAGGTGTCCCTAGTAAGCCTCTAGTTGACTAGCTCGTTGATCAACAGATAGTCATGGTTTCCTGACTATGGACATTGGATGTCATTGATAACGGGATCACATCATTAGGAGAATGATGTGATGGACAAGACCCAATCCTAAGCATAGCATAAAAGATCGTGTAGTTTCGTTTGCTAGAGCTATTCCAATGTCAAGTATCTTTTTCTTAGACCATGAGATCGTGCAACTCCCGGATACCGTAGGAGTGCTTTGGGTGCACCAAACATCACAACGTAACTGGGTGACTATAAAGGTACACCACGGGTATCTCTGAAAGTGTCTGTTGTGTTGGCACGGATCGAGACTGGGATTTGTCACTCCGTGTGACGGAGAGGTATCTCTGGGCCCACTCGGTAATGCATCATCATAATGAGCTCAATGTGACTAAGGCGTTAGTCACGGGATCATGCATTGCGGTACGAGTAAAGAGACTTGCCGGTAACGAGATTGAACAAGGTATTGGGATACCGACGATCGAATCTCGGGCAAGTAACATACCGATTGACAAAGGGAATTGTATACGGGATTGATTGAATTCTCGACATCGTGGTTCATCCGATGAGATCATCATGGAACATGTGGGAGCCAACATGGGTATCCAGATCCCGCTGTTGGTTATTGACCGGAGAGGCGTCTCGGTCATGTCTGCATGTCTCCCGAACCCGTAGGGTCTACACACTTAAGGTTCGGTGACGCTAGGGTTGTAGAGATATGAGTATGCGGAAACCCGAAAGTTGTTCGGAGTCCCGGATGAGATCCCGGACGCCACGAGGAGTTCCGGAATGGTCCGGGGGTGAAGAATTATATATAGGAAGTCCAGTTTCGGCCACCGGGAAAGTTTCGGGGGTTATCGGTATTGTACCGGGACCACCGGAAGGGTCCCGGGGGTCCACCGGGTGGGGCCACCTATCCCGGAGGGCCCCATGGGCTGAAATAGGAAGGGAACCAGCCCATAGTGGGCTGGGGCGCCCCCCATGGGCCTCCCCCCTGCGCCTAGGGTTGGAAACCCTAGGGTGGGGGGGCGCCCCACTTGACTTGGGGGGGTAAGTTACCCCCTGGCCGCCGCCCCCCCCCATCCAGATGGGTTCTGGCCGGCGCCCCCCCTCCCAGGGGGCCTATATAAAAGGGGGGGAGGGAGGGCAGTAGGATTACAGCCTTGGGCGCCTCCCTCCTCCCCTGCAACACCTCTCCCTCTCGCAGAAGCTCGGCGAAGCCCTGCCGAGACCCCACTACATCCACCACCACGCCGTCGTGCTGCTGGATCTCCATCAACCTCTCCTTCCCCGTTGCTGGATCAAGAAGGAGGAGACGTCGCTGCACCGTACGTGTGTTGAACGCGGAGGTGCCGTCCGTTCGGCACTCGGTCATCGGTGATTTGAATCACGGCGAGTACGACTCCGTCATCCACGTTCATTGGAACGCTTCCGCTCGCGATCTACAAGGGTATGTAGATGCACTCCTTTCCCCTTGTTGCTAGTATACTCCATAGATGGATCTTGGTGCGCGTAGGAAAATTTTAAAATTATGCTACGATCCCCAACACTGCATCGTATCTCCGGTTCCAAAAAAAAGAAAAGAAAAGAAAAAACACCCGACGACGGGAAGAAGAGGTGATTTGGAGCTTGCATAGGAGGCTCGTGGTACGGTTCCAGACGGTAGAAAGCCGGTCTTTAACCAGGGAGCAACTGCCTCCTCTGGTCGAAGGGCGACCATTTCTATTCATCTTGACCGTGAACATCATAGTGAACATGGTGTGCAAGGGCTGCGTTGATGGCAGCCTCGTTTCCTAAGTGGTCTATCCAAGGCGACGGGGAGGCTGTATCCAAGTGGAGATTGTGCTGGACTCGTTTTTCGCTCTGTTAGTCTGGGGTCCTCCTTATAAAAGACACATGGACCAGGCCTGGGCCGAGGGGTATGCAACCAGTGCGGCCGCATAGGGCCTCCAGTTCGGCGGCCCCCCCAATTTCCTAGCACTACACTTCACAGGCCTATTGATCCTTCCCTCTCTTAGTCAGGGGTCCTCATAAAAGACACAGGGACTTGATTGTAATTTCATATTTCTCGTGGAGTGAAATGTGTCACTAGTCCATAAACTCAAACTGATTGCACACTTTAGGCCAAATACTCGAGAAATCTAGTCCACAAACTCGTTGGTTTCATCAAATAAGGCCAAAACCGGTCTGAGTGGGGAAAAACTGACCAATTTGCAAATAGACCCCTACAAAATATAATGAGTTCATGAGCGGTCAAAGGAACGATGACATGCCATCCGCATGGACGTTTTTTCCCACTCGGGCCGGTTTCGGCCTTCTTTGATCAAATCAAAGAGTTTGCGGAGTAAATCCGATCACTTCTCGAGTTGTTGGCCTAAAGTGTGCAATCAGTTTGAGTTTATGGACTAGTGATGCATTTCACTCTTTTTGGTTAGGACTATTTGTGAACTGCATTGTATCTCCGGTTCCAAAAAAAGAAAAGAAAAGAAAAAACACCCGACGACGGGAAGAAGAGGTGATTTGGAGCTTGCATAGGAGGCTCGTGGTACGGTTCCAGACGGTAGAAAGTCGGCCTTTAACCAGCGAGCAACTGCCTCCTCTGGTCGAAGGGCGGCCATTTCTATTCCTCTTGGTCGTGACATCATGGTGGACGGTGTGCAAGGGCTGCGACGATGGCAGCCTCGTTTCCTAAGTGGTCTGTCCAAGGCGACGGTGAGGCTGTATCGAAGTGGAGATTGTGTTGGACTCCTTTTTCGCTCTGTTAGTCTGGGGTCCTCCTTATAAAAGACACATGGACCAGGCCCGGGCCGAGGGGTATGCAACCCGTGCGGCCGCATAGGGCCTCCAGTTCGGAGGGCCCCCCAATTTCCTAGCACTATAGTTCACAGGCCATATATAGGTCGCAGACCTATTGATCCTTTGCGCGGCTACATCAAGCCCGTGCGTCTATTCGCTCGATGCTACCATATCCTTCGCGTCGGTGACGACTCGAACCAGCGCCGCAACGCCTCCTCGTTGGTTTGACAATCGACAAAATTTCTTTGCCATCCATGCGCTATAGGCCATGGCTATTGCCAGTCAATCCTTTGCCCTCCCTGAGCCGTTTTTTGGCCAAAAGCCGGGTTCTGGCCAACCTTGCAGTTGCAGCCACCATGGACCCCACCGGGAGAAGGTCACATGGCCACCACCGGCGCTACCAGCGCCACCCTGACCACTGCCGGTAGTTCTTTAGGCATATAGTAGTTCTGACAAAAAATATAGTACTCCCTCCGTAAACTAATATAAGAGCGTTTAGAATACTAAAATAGTGATCTAAACGCTCTTATATTAGTTTACAGAGGAAGTATTTGTTAAGTGATGTCTTATTTATAGATTATATTTGTTAACAATAAAGAAGATTTTTTTTAAGAAATAGGCCTCATTTTAGAGTTTGGCACGGGGCCTCCGATTTCGCTGGCCTGGCCCAAAAAAGAAAAGAAAAAACACCCGACGGCCGGGAGAAGAGGTGAGTTGGAGCTTGCAGAGGAGGTTCATGGTGCGGTTGCGCGCCGTCGAAAGCCGACCACCAGCAAGCAACTGCCTCTTCTAGTGAAAGGGCACCCATTTCTATTCCCGCTGGCCGTGACGCCATATGGGAGGCAGGAGCAGCTTCGGTTTGGTGGGGCTGCACCGATGGCGGTCTCATCTCCGTAAGTGATCCCTCCAAGGCGACGACGAGGCTGGATCCAACCGGAGGTTGCATTGGACCTGATTATTTTTCCTTCTCTTAGTTCGTGGTCCTCCTAAAAGACAAAGAGACTAGTCTATAATTCTGCTGGAACTCTTTGTGAACTGTATTGTATCTCTGGTTCATGTTTAATGCAGTGTGTGGATCCTTGCCACGTTCCAAAAAAGAAAAAGAAAAAGACACCCGACTGGCACATTGATATCTATCCATGCTAGCTTGTCCAACTGCTCACTGATTGATAGTTGATCTTGACCGGCCTCCCTCCAAGGATCACCATCATACAGCTTGATCGCTCTTACTGTATTATTCATACCAAGAAAATGACGTACCAGCGGACCTTCTTCTTCTACTTAAGCAAGAAGGTATTGGAGCATTCAAACCGTGCAGCTTAACAAGAAAATATGGCGCCAAGCAACGTACCAGCGGCCCTGCTCCTGCTCCTGCTGCTGGCCTCTTCCGGCCCTCTCCGTCCTACGCTATCCGGCGCAGCGCCGCTGGAGCCCGTCGCGGTCAGCCTCCTCGCCGGCGCACAGGAAAAGGGAGCAGTTTGCTTGGACGGGACCCCGCCGGGGTACCACCTGCAGAGAGGCTCCGGTGATGGATCCGGCAGCTGGCTCGTCCATCTAGAGGTCCGGAGTGTCATCCATCCCTTCATCATTCACCCGTTAATTTTCCTATATCGTCATCTTTTTTTCATGTCTCGCACAAATTAGCAAGCACCAAGCAGTAAAATAACAGGGACAAAGATCTAGTGTCACGGTCCTTCTCGTAGGCATCGTCTTGGAGTCATCTTGGTTGCGGGGTTCTGCCGCTGCTTACTGCGGGGATGTTGGGGTGGCGGCCCTAGGCCGCTGTTGCATGGTCTCTTGTTTGGCAATGTTAACGGTTTCGAGTTGAGTTGGGTCACAGCTGGGTTTGTTTCTTCCAGAGCTCCTTGTGCGTCACCGTGTCTTCGTGAAGTCAAAGCCGACATGAGATGGGTGATCGGTTGGTGAGGCCATCCGTGCAGGCTCAGTGCTTTTTTCCATGCAATGTTCTTTGTTGGACTTGTCTAGTCACCGACTTGTGTAGTCGATTGCTTGGCATGGGACGGCATGGGTATCGGCTTGTTGCAGTGAGTGATTTGTTGGTGGTCATCATGGTGAAGTCGGAGGCATTGGCTCGCGACGGAGTGATGACGATGAAGCTTGATGACAGCTTCAACGGTGCTTTTCTCCTAACAGCTGTGTGTCTTCGTGTGAGTAGCCAGGTCGGCCGGTGTTGCCCTATGTTATAGCTAGTGGGGTGGTGATAATTTTGCTTGGTTTCCCACTAATTAATTGTGCAGCTCTACTTCTTATTAATTAACGAGATGATGTAGAGATTTTGCCTTCGTTTTGAGAAAACAAAACAATATCATGTCTCGGCACAAAATTTTCATGTCTCACCATTATTAGCCACCATCCATCCATCATTCACCCATTAATTTTCTATATATTGCCATGTTTTTCTTTATCATGTCCCACACAAGTTAATTAGCCACTTCATCCGCAAAAGAAATAGCCAGCCAAAAAAGAATATTATATTGATGATGGGACGATCTTGTAACGTTCTTAACCACACAATATTTCAAGATATATGCAGACCTAACTCCCAAATTATGTTTGGCGTCAAGCACATGCCGCCCACTCCACGTCTTTTTTTGGACCAAAAGATGCCTTCCTAAATGCATGATGGGATGTTTAGCAAGTGGACTCAAGGTAAGCTAATTAATTAGTTGACATGTATATTTCCTCAACTGAAAACACCCAGGGAGGAGGCTGGTGCAGCACTGTCAAGGATTGTTCTGGTCGCAGAATGTCTGTTCTTGGTTCATCAAACTTCATGAAACCACTACAGTTCACCGGCCATGGAATTTTTGACAGTGATGAGATATATAATCCTGGTAATTACTGGTGCTTCACATCCAGTCTACTCGCTATGTTTTTTTGTTTGTTTGTTTGTTTGTTTGTTTGTTTGCGTAAGTGGTTCTGTAACCTGTTTGATATGTCCTTGCACTAATTTTGATCATCACATTATTAGATTTCTACAACTGGAATAAAGTCTATGTGCGGTATTGCGATGGGGCGTCATTTGCTGGGGATGCAGAAGGTCAAGCGCAGGTGACTTTCTAGGTCATGGTCCGGTGTTGTTGTTTTGGTCGCTAGAGGTAATTCTCTGTTGGCAATTTTTCAGGATGGAACCACAGTTTACTTCAGAGGGTTGCGCATCTATGAAGCAGTTATTGGCGAACTCATGGAAAAAGGACTCGCCAATGCCACACAGGTCATACCTCATTTACCGAGTTCACAGAATACCAAGAACCATTGGCACAAAAATATTCTGCGTGACAACCATTAGTTTTGACAATAACCATGTGAAAATTAAAAATAAAACTCATATTTCTACATATTTCAGGTGCTCTTTACAGGTTGTTCTGCCGGAGGTCTAGCCACGATACTGCATTGCGATGATTTTAGTGCACGGTTTCCACAGCAGGTTTCGGTTAAATGCTTTGCGGATGCTGGGTTTTTTCTTGACGTGTAAGAGTCCTGAAAATAAATGTAATCCACTAGCACTGTATACCTGAACTAAAGTACCACTTTTTTCTAGCAGAAAGGATATATCTGGAGAAAGGTCCTTTTGGTCTTTCTACAACCGAGTTGTACAGCTCCAGGTTAGTTGTCGGGCTTGCTTGAGACTTTGAAGTATATGTCTTATTTATAATCAAACCTGCCGGTCATCTTCCAATTTTTTATGCACTTTCTCTGAAACGTGGTTAGTAAATACCATTGGTAATTTTTCTCGCCTTCTTTTTCTAACTTAATTTCAGAATGTTAGACAAGTGTTGCACAAGGACTGTCTTGCCAACAAGGACCCAACCGAGGTAGTTTCCGCTGTATAATTTGAATTGCTTCCCACACTTCCGCATGTCATCACCAGATTATGTCAGTAAGTTTGTTATCTGAAATAATGTTGCTCCTAGTGTTTCTTCCCCACAGAGCTTATTAAGAGCATCCGCACCCCAATGTTTATTCTCAACTCTGCATACGATTCATGGCAGGTATTTTTCAATATTTTTTATTGTTATTCTAATATCTACTTATGTGTATTGATGTTATGACTGTTTTATATGTGGTTCTTCACCATAGATACAGAATGTTCTCCTACCGACTTCATCTTCCCCTGAAAAGTCATGGTTGAGTTGCAAGGACAATATCGGAAACTGCAATTCAACCCAAATTAAAGTTCTTGATGGTTGGCTAAGCTTGTCAATCTACTTCCTTTTTACCCTCTCATTCATCACCGGTGCTCTTCCTGTTGTCTGGAACACTAAATAATCTCTCTTCTTCTTCGACAGAAATCAGGAACACAATGATCAATGATTTGAAGGTCATCAATGATAAGGCAGACTGGGGCATGTTCATTGATTCATGCTTCACTCACTGCCAAACGCTCTTTCGCATCTCTTGGAGTTCACCAACATCCCCAAGGCTGGGAAATAAGGCAGGGAGTTCAAAATTCTACTAGAAACTTGAATTATCTGTGTTATATTTGATGCACCATATTGTTACTTGGATTGATATAATTTCGTTACCATTTTGTGGAGCAGAATATTGCAAAGGTTGTTGGAGATTGGTACTTTGGAAGGAGCCAAGGAGTGAAAGAGATTGACTGCGAGTATCCGTGCAATCCAACATGCAATAGTCTGCCGCCACCATGATTTGTTACTACTCCCTCCTATCCATATTAATTGACGCTGCTTTAGTATTGTACCAAAGTAGCGTCAATTAATATGGATCGGAGGGGGTATATTGGATTGTGTTGATATTTACTATGTAAAGATTCAAGGCAAAAACACAATCTTCATATTGAATTGTGCATCAAAGAGAAAAGCAATGATCACACATAATGAAATTAAGTATGGCAGATGGGTTACAACATATGGAGTAAAAATTTTAAAAAAAATATTTCAAGTAAATTATCATTGGAAATTTTCCCAAAAAGATGCATTACTTTGTTAATTCGTCAAATGTTGCTTCAGAATTTCAGTTCATGTTTATTTTTGTTCAGAGAAAATAGGGAATAACAGAAAAGTATAAAAAACTCATTGTGAACAATTATTATCTCAATTTGTCCTCTATTTTTTAGGAGTTGTTTAATATCTCCTCAATATTTTTGAATTTTTTGTGTTGAGTGACATGTAAAACGACATTTAGACATGTTTGTAAGCATGAACGCAAGTGGGTAATACTCCACTTAAATACTATCAAATTCAAGGGGGGCAACTTTTTGATAGCCAGCCTCTACGTACCTCACTGTCATGACACACACTTGTCTGTCTAGCTTCCATCTCCGTCGGAGCTAAATTCGGCGGA
Source organism: Triticum aestivum (assembly GCF_018294505.1). NCBI lineage: Eukaryota > Viridiplantae > Streptophyta > Magnoliopsida > Poales > Poaceae > Triticum > Triticum aestivum. The sequence goes on along the minus strand of NC_057802.1, from coordinate 615,245,474 downwards.
TCTCGGGTAGCAGGTCCCGATCTGGTAGTCTTGCCTAGGATGGTAAAAAAACACAAGGGACGAGGTTTACCTAGGTCCAAGCCCTCTCGAAGAGGTAAAACCTTACATCCTGCTTTGTTGTATTGATTATGAATGATGTACAGAGTATAGGTGATCTACTATGAGATCAAATGTGAATGAATCTGCCCTCTACGGCCTTGGCACCCCGGCTTATATAGATATTTGGGGTCCCTAAGGTTTACACATGGTCGGCCGTATCTAAGGGGCAAACGTTCCGAGGACTATCTCTATGCCTTGGAGTATGCGCCAAGTCTTTGTGTCCTTCCTTCTTGAAGCTTCTGGACCAGACGAACGAGGCCCACCATGGACAGGCTTAGGGAGGGTCCTCGACCAAACCCAAAGGGTGGGAAACCGACATATGCCGAGCACCCCCTAATCAAGGACTCCGCCAACCTCCCTAAAGACCAGCTTTCATAGGCTTTAATAAAATATTCAACACATGAGCTTGGCATTATATCATACCAAACTCACAATTTTCTTATCACATTTGCAGAAAAGACACACCCTTGTAGGATGTGTCTATATCTCTATCGTTATGTGACGTGGATACATATTACACGCATCTAACGTCTGATCTAATGGACATGCCCTGACCGGCTCGCATAATCCCCGCCCTCGCACTCCCATCGTCGCGCGCCGCCTGCCATTCTCGCCGCAGCGGTCGTGGACGCCGACAACCGCACACGTGGACATCGCAGTTCAGACGCGGCCGCCGCCCCCGTCGAGCCGTGATCCAGCACCACCTCGCTCACGCCGTCGTCCTCACCCCATCGTCGTGCACCCCGCCTGTCCGCTTGTGTATATAAGTAGTTGTTTTTGTGAAAGGTGTTTAGTTGAGATCTAACATTTCAAATGGCCTTTACCTTCCATGTAAAGGCCATTCCGAGGGCATATAAGTAACTATTTTTGTGAATTGTGTTTACTCAGTCACGCGGACCACATGGAGCTTATGGATATTGGGTGCAACCATTGAGAGATGGTTGCACGGGATACTTACAACCAGTTGGGATGACGGTCCAACAGTAGGATAGGTGTCTAGTCATCTTACCCTATTTTCGCCCGTTATGACAACTTTTTTTATGAGTTTCGCGGCACTGTCTGAGACCTTGTTCTGAACCTGGATTTTTAATAATATGGTTGTGTGCATCAAGAGATGCAGAGGCTGGGGGTATTCCTCCTTTTCGGAAAAAAATGCCGCAACGCCCTGGAAGAATATCACATACTCCAACGATCTTGGAATATATATGGTGTGCTATTTGCTAAGGTTATATTGACTGAGCACAATATATCCAACCAACTGCACCAGTCCTTCTCTTCTTTTCTGAAACTAGCGAAAACCACTGTTCTTTTATTACGATTGTTATAAAATTTATCTGGTTTGAAAAGAAATTCTCTGAAATTTGTTTCTAGCTGAACACCACTTGGAGGTACCTGGAAATATATAACTTGCTGAAGTATAGAAGTCCATATGTACTTGTAGACAGACCACGCTGGCACGCTCTTCATATACTTGATTTCAAATTGTAAGGGTGTGATTTGTAAGACGGATTACTCATTTCCTATGCACTATTGGCTTTGTACGTCTCTTGGTGCCTTTTATTGCTTAAGAAATGAGTAAACCAGAGAAGCTAAATAGTTAATCATTTGTTTATTTAGTATTTATTTGTGTATTTAGTCCATAATATTAATAAAGAGTTCAATTGTATTGAAGCAGGGAAGTGGGCAGGGACTGTGGTTTCCCTGAGCATGAGAATATTACGAGTTACAATCTTCTATTGGGTATATTTTTGGCATAACTGAGAGCAGCTTTTGACTGAAGTTTGGTTTGAAAACTAAGCACTTCTGCAAACCAACATTAATCAGTTGTTTATTTATACCTTACAATGTGCACTGTTTGATCGAAGATTGTTTTGACCATAACATCAGCACAGTACCTTCAAGGGGATAGACTGGTAAGAGATGGAAGTTGTTTGTTAATATTTATCCCCCCGTCCCCCTACATCCGAGCCTCAGTATGTTGTTCACATTAATCAGTTAATATTTACTTCTCTAAATGATTACTTGGGTGTGGATGTATTTGAAATTGGGCGCTGACATTTTCATAACCATAGTTTGCTTTTCTGATGGTTGATGTTTATGCTCACTGTGGGCAGATGTGACTGGGAAAGACCCTACAAAAAGTTTCTCTCTTAAGCTATTTGAACATCAAACACATTGCTCTTGGACCATTTCGTGTGTACATTACCTTATTTAATTTCATTCATTTGACAACTTAAGAGCTTATTGCTCTATCATTTCGATTTCATCTCATGAGGGTATTCTTCTTTCAGTTGTTTTCTGCCCTCTTAATGCGACACATGTCGTTGTTAGATTTTCTTAAATTTTTCCCTGCCATGAAGGACATCCAGTATGTCGGCGTATCATCATCATCCACGAAAAATGATACACGCAGATGTCCGAAAATCTCCAGCATCATTTGATTCAAATGTATGCTATTTTCGTACGGATCTTTGATGTACGATGCGGTTCTTCAATCTCCGAGAATAGCTTTGTTTAGCTCTCTTCCAAGTTCAGACACTATTTGTTTGTGTACTTCTGTAAAAAAAGAAGAGTGCATGGTCTATGTCTTCTTTATTTGTCCTTCATATCAAATAAGAATTGCCATTTGATGTGATGCTTAGAAGCTATGGCATAGGCTCAATGGATCAAGAATTTCTTTCACAAATTCCCTGGCTCTGTGTGGTGATTGATGAGGTCGGGCGTTTTAAAAATCCATCCAGTGTATGCAAAACTGCATCTCAGTTGGTACAAAAGACTTGCTTCTTCCCTACAATGTGAGACCTCTTATCTAGCGAACATTCGCTAGTAGGGGGTGACTTTTGCCAACGTTTTGATGGCAGTTTCAGTTGTTCGAGGTTTACAGTTTCTGAGAGGAAGGAAAATTTGAGTAAAAACAAGCAGAAATTCTAATCGTTCAATCTGGCGTGGCAACTAAAACTGCCAGCAAATAACATTCTATTGCCACCCCCTTCCCAACAAACGCCCACCAAATAGCATTACTGTAAAACTATTAAACATTGCAGCGGGAATATGTTGCAATTCTAAATAAAATTTGGTCATATGAAACATTTAGATTAATAATATATAGAAAACTAAAAATACATAATATATATTGTATTGGATTATTATATGGTTGCAAAATATTTATTGAATATAGGCAGTATACTATAATGAACTTTGATAAGGTGATATGTGTGCATGTAGAAATAAATAAAATTAGTGAGAAAAAGCTAATAATGAAAAGTAATTCTTATGCATATTATGGTGGACCTTTAATGATGTGGCATGTGTGCATGCGTTAAGATAATAGAGTAAGGGTGTCTCCAACGCTGATCCTCAAACCTCTCGCAACCGTCCGGACCATGCTGTTCTGACCGCGGAAGCCATCCTACGCGGGCCTGTATCAGTCCGCAGGGCAGTCTGGATGCGATATCTCTCGCAAACCGGAGACAAACGTGGGGAGCTTTGAGGGAGTCCGAAAGGCCCCAGGCCCTCGTCTAACCGCCCTGGCCCACCAAAACCCCTCCCCTCGCCCGCGCGTGCTTCCCGCCCGTCGTCCAGCTGCCCGCATTCATGCCGCTGTAGAGCGCGCCGCTCCACATTGAAGGCACCTTAGGGCGGACGCTGTTGGGGAACGTAGTAATTTCAAAAAAATTCCTACGCACACGCAAGATCATGGTGATGCATAGCAACGAGAGGGGAGAGTGTGTCCACGTACCCTCGTAGACCGAAAGCGGAAGTGTTAGCACAACGCGGTTGATGTAGTCGTACGTCTTCACGATCCGACCGATCAAGTACCGAACGCACGGCACCTCCGAGTTCAGCACACGTTCAACTCGACGACGTCCCTCGAACTCCGATCCAGCCGAGCTTTGAGGGAGAGTTCCGTCAGCACGACGGCGTGGTGACGATGATGATGTTCTACCGACGCAGGGCTTCGCCTAAGCACCGCTACGATATTATCGAGGTGGATTATGATGGAAGGGGGCACCACACACGGCTAAGAGATCCAAGGGATCAATTGTTGTGTCTATGGGGTGCCCCCTCCCCTGTATATAAAGGAGTGGAGGAGGGGGAGGGCCGGCCCTCTCTATGGCGCGCCCTAGGGGAGTCCTACTCCCACAGGGAGTAGGATTCCCCTTTTCCTAGTAGAACTAGGAGCCCTTCCAAGTAGTAGGAGTAGGAGAGAAGGAAAGGGAAAAGAGAAGAGAAGGAAGGAGGGGGCGCCGCCGCTCCCCCTAGTCCAATTCGGACTAAGCCTTGGGGGGGCACGCAGCCCCCTCTCTCTCTTTCCCCTAAAGCCCAATAAGGCCCATATACTCCCCGGCGAATTCCCGTAACTCTCCGGTACTCCGAAAAATACCCGAATCACTCGGAACCTTTCCGATGTCCGAATATAGTCGTCCAATATATCGATCTTTACATCTCGACTATTTGGAGACTCCTCGTCATGTCCCCGATCTCATTCGGGACTCCGAACTACCTTCGGTACATCAAAACACATAAACTCATGATGTAACCATCATCGAACTTTAAGCGTGCGGACCCTACGGGTTCGAGAACTATGTAGACATGGCCGAGACACATCTCCGGTCAATAACCAATAGCGGAACCTGGATGCTCATATTGGCTCCCACATATTCTATGAAGATCTTTATCGGTCAAACCGCATAACAACATACGTTGTTCCCTTTGTCATCGGCATGTTGCATGCCCGAGATTCGATCGTCGGTATCTCAATACCTAGTTCAATCTCGTTACCGGCAAGCCTCTTTACTCGTTTCATAATACATCATCCCGCGACTAACTCATTAGTTGCAATGCTTGCAAGGCTTAAGTGATGTGCATTACCGAGTGGGCCCAGTGATACCTCTCCGACAATTGGAGTGACAAATCCTAATCTCGAAATACGCCAACCCAACAAGTACCTTCGGAGACACCTGTAGAGCACCTTTATAATCACCCAGTTACGTTGTGACGTTTGGTAGCACACAAAGTGTTCCTCCGGTAAACGGGAGTTGCATAATCTCATAGTCAGAGGAACATGTATAAGTCATGAAGAAAGCAATAGCAACATACTAAACGATCACGTGCTAAGCTAACGGAATGGGTCAAGTCAATCACATCATTCTCCTTATGATGTGACCCCGTTAATCAAATGACAACTCATGTCTATGGTTAGGAAACATAACTATCTTTGATCAACGAGCTAGTCAAGTTGAGACATACTAGTGACACTATGTTTGTCTATGTATTCACACATGTACTAAGTTTTCGGTTAATACAATTTTAGCATGAATAATAAACATTTATCATGATATAAGGAAATAAATAATAACTTTATTATTGCCTCTAGGGCATATTTCCTTCAGTCTCCCACTTGCACTAGAGTCAATAATCTAGTTCACATCACCATGTGATTTAACACCAATAGTTCACATCACCATGTGATTAACACCCATAGTTCACATCGTCATGTGACCAACACCCAAAGGGTTGACTAGAGTCAATAATCTAGTTCACATCGCTATGTGATTAACACCCAAAGAGTACTAAGGTGTGATCATGTTTTGCTTGTGAGATAAATTTAGTCAACGGGCCTGTCACATTCAGATCCGTAAGTCTTTTGCAAATTTCTATGTCTACAATGCTCTGCATGGAGCTACTCTAGCTAATAGCTCCCACTTTCAATATCCAGATTGAGACTTAGAGTCATCTGGATCAGTGTCAAAACTTGCATCGACGTAACCCTTTATGACGAACCTTTTGTCACTTCCATAATCGAGAAACATATTCTTATTCCACTAAGGATAATTTTGACCGCTGTCCAGTGATCTACTCCTAGATCACTATTGCACTCCCTTGCCAAACTTAGTGGTAGGGTATACAATAGATCTGGTACACAGCATGGCATACTTTATAGAACCTATGGCTGAGGCATAGGGAATGACTTTCATTCTCTTTCTATCTTCTGCCCGTGGTCGGGCTTTGAGTCTTACTCAATTTCACACCTTGTAACACAGGCAAAAACTCTTTCTCTGACTGTTCCATTTTGAACTATTTCAAAATCTTGTCAAGGTATGTACTCATTGAAAAAACTTATCAAGCGTCTTGATCTATCTCTATAGATCTTGATGCTCAATATGTAAGCAGCTTCACCGAGGTCCTTCATTGAAAAAGTCTTATTCAAATATCCTTTTATGCTATCCAGAAATTCTATATCATTTCCAATCAACAATATGTCATCCACATATAATATCAGAAATGCTACAGAGCTCCCACTCACTTTCTTGTAAATACATGCTTCTCCAAAAGTCTGTATAAAACCATATGCTTTGATCACACTATCAAAACGTTTATTCCAACTCCGAGAGGCTTGCACCAGTCCATAAATGGAGTGCTGGAGCTTGCACACTTTGTTAGCTCCCTTTGGATCGACAAAACCTTCCGGTTGCATCATATACAACTCTTCTTCCAGAAATCCATTCAGGAATGCAGTTTTGACTTCTATTTTCCAAATTTCATAATCATAAAATGCGGCAATTGCTAACATGATTCGGACAGACTTAAGCATCGCTACGGGTGAGAAGGTCTCATCGTGTCAATCCCTTGAACTTGTCGAAAACCTTTTGCAACAAGTCGAGCTTTATAGACAGTAACATTACCGTCAGCGTCAGTCTTCTTCTTGAAGATCCATTTATTCTCGATGGCTTGCCGATCATCGGGCAAGTCAACCAAAGTCCATACTTTGTTCTCATACATGGATCCCATCTCAGATTTCATGGCCTCAAGCCATTTTGCGGAATCTGGGCTCATCACCGCTTCCTCGTAGTTCGCAGGTTCGTCATGGTCAAGTAACATGACCTCCAAAACAGGATTACCGTACCACTCTGGTGCAGATCTCACTCTGGTTTACCTACGAGGTTCAGTAGTAACTTGATCTGAAGTTACATGATCATCATCATTAGCTTCCTCACTAGTTGGTGTAGTAGTCACAGGAACATATTTCTGTGATGAACTACTTTCCAATAAGGGAGCAGGTACAATTACCTCATCAAGTTCTACTTTCCTCCCACTCACTTCTTTCGAGAGAAACTCCTTCTCTAGAAAGGATCCATTCTTAGCAACGAATATCTTGCCTTCGGATCTGTGATAGAAGGTGTACCCAACTGTCTCCTTTGGGTATCCTATGAAGACACATTTCTCCGATTTGGGTTTGAGCTTATCGGGATGAAACTTTTTCTTATAAGCATCGCAACCCCAAACTTTAAGAAATGACAATTTTGGTTTCTTGCCAAACCACAGTTCATACGGTGTCGTCTCAACGGATTTAGATGGTGCCCTTTGAACGTGAATGCAGTTGTCTCTAATGCATAACCCCAAAACTATAGTGGTAAATCGGTAAGAAACATCATAGATTGCACTATATCCAATAAAGTGCGGTTATGACATTCGGACACACCATTACGTTGTGGTGTTCCGGATGGCGTGAGTTGCGAAACTATTCTGCATTGTTTCAAATGAAGATCAAACTCGTAACTCAAATATTTGTCTCCGCGATCAGATCGTAGAAACTTTATTTTCTTGTCACGATGATTTTCCACTTCACTCTCAAATTCTTTGAACTTTTCAAATGTTTCAGACTTATGATTCATCAAGTAGATATACCTATATCTGCTCAAATCATCTGTGACGGTCAGAAAATAACGATAACCGCCGCGAGCCTCAACACTCATCGGACCGCATACATCAGTATGTATTATTTCCAATAAGTCAGTTGCTCGCTCCATTGTTCCGGAGAACGGAGTCTTAGTCATCTTGCCCATGAGGCATGGTTCGCAAGCATCAAGTGATTCATAATCAAGTGATTCTAAAAACCCATCAGCATGGAGTTTCTTCATGCGCTTTACACCAATATGACCTAAACGACAGTGCCACAAATAAGTTGCACTATCATTATTAACTTTGCATCTTTTAGCTTCAATATTATGAATATGTGTATCACTACAATCGAGATCCAACAAACCATTTTCATTGGGTGTATGACCATAGAAGGTTTTAGTCATGTAAACAGAACAACAATTATTCTCTAGCTTACGTGAATAACCGTATTGCAATAAACATGATCCAATCATATTCATGCTCAACGCAAACACTAAATAACATTTATTTTTAGGTTCAACACTAATCCCGAAAGTATAGGGAGTGTGTGATGATGATCATATCAATCTTGGAACCACTTCCAATACACATCGTCACTTCACCCTTAACTAGTCTCTGTTCATTCTGCAACTCCCATTTTGAGTTACTACTCTTAGCAACTGAACCAGTATCAAATACTGAGGGGTTGCTATAAACACTAGTAAAGTACACATCAATAACATGTATATCAAATATACTTATGTTCACTTTGCCATCCTTCTTATCCGCCAATTACTTGGGGTAGTTTCGCTTCCAGTGACCAGTCCCTTTGCAGTAGATGCACTTAGTCTCAGGCTTAGGTCCAGACTTTGGCTTCTTCACTCGAGCAGCAACTTGCTTGCCGTTCTTCTTTAAGTTCCCCTTCTTCCCTTTGCCCCTTTTCTTAAAAATAGTGGTCTTGTTAATCATCAACACTTGATGCTCTTTCTTGATTTCTACCTTCATCGATTTCATCATCATGAAAAGTTCGGGAATCTTTTTCGTCATCCCTTGCATACTATAGTTCATCACGAAGTTCTACTAACTTGGTGATGGTGACTAGAGAATTCTGTCAATCACTATTTTATCTGGAAGATTAACTCCCACTTGATTCAAGCGATTGTAGTACCCAGACAATCTGAGCACATGCTCACTGCTTGAGCTATTCTCCTCCATCTTTTAGCTATAGAACTTGTTGGAGACTTCATATCTCTCAACTCGGGTATTTGCTTGAAATATTAACTTCAACTACTGGAACATCTCATATGGTCCATGACGTTCAAAACTTCTTTGAAGTCCCGATTCTAAGCCGTAAAGTATGGTGCACTAAACTATCAAGTAGTCATCATATCGAGCTTGCCAAACGTTCATAACATCTGCATTTGCTCCTGCAATTAGTCTGTCACCTAGTGGTGCATCAAGGACATAATTCTTCTGTGCAGCAATGAGGATAATCCTCAGAACACGGATCCAATCCGCATTATTGCTACTAACATATGTCAACTTAGTTTTCTCTAAGAACATATCAAAATAAAACAGGGGAGCTAAACGCGAGCTATTGATCTACAACATAGATATGCTAATACTACTAGGACTAAGTTCATGATAAATTTAAGTTCAATTAATCATATTACTTAAGAACTCCCACTTAGATAGACATCCCTCTAATCATCTAAGTGATCACGTGATCCAAATCAACTAAACCATAACCGATCATCACGTGAAATGAAGTAGTTTTCAATGGTGAACATCACTATGTTGATCATATCTACTATATGATTCACGCCCGACCTTTCGGTCTCAGTGTTCCGAGGCCATATCTGCATGTGCTAGGCTCGTCAAGTTTAACCTGAGTATTCTGCGTGTGCAAAACTGGCTTGCACCCGTTGTAGATGGACATAGAGCTTATCACACCCGATCATCACGTGGTGTCTGGGCACGACGAACTTTGGCAACGGTGCATACTCAGGGAGAACACTTTTATCTTGAAATTTAGTGAGAGATCATCTTACAATGCTACCGTCAATCAAAGCAAAATAAGATGCATAAAAGATAAACATCACATGCAATCAATATAAGTGATATGATATGGCCATCATCATCTTGTGCTTGTGATCTCCATCTCCGAAGCACCGTCATGATCACCATCGTCACCAGTGCGACACCTTGATCTCCATCGTAGCATCGTTGTCGTCTCGCCAACTATTGCTTCTACGACTATCGCTACTGCTTAGTGATAAAGTAAAGCAATTACAGGGCGATTGCATTGCATACAATAAAGCGACAACCATATGACTCCTGCCAGTTGCCGATAACTCGGTTACAAAACATGATCATCTCATACAATAAAATATAGCATCATGCCTTGACCATATCACATCACAACATGCCCTGCAAAAACAAGTTAAACGTCCTCTACTTTGTTGTTGCAAGTTTTACGTGGCTGCTACGGGCTGAGCAAGAACCGTTCTTACCTACGCATCAAAACCACAACGATAGTTCGTCAAGTTAGTGCTGTTTTAACCTTCTCAAGGACCGGGCGTAGCCACACTCGGTTCAACTAAAGTTGGAGAAACTGACACCCGCTAGTCACCTGTGTGCAAAGCACGGCGGTAAAACCAGTCTCGCGTAAGCGTACGCGTAATGTCGGTCCGGGCCGCTTCATCCAACAATACTGCCGAACCAAAGTGTGACATGCTGGTAAGCAGTATGGCTTGTATCGCCCACAGCTCACTTGTGTTCTACTCGTGCATATAACATCAACGCATAAAACCAGGCTCGGATGCCACTGTTGGGGAACGTAGTAATTTCAAAAAAATTCCTACGCACACGCAAGATCATGGTGATGCATAGCAACGAGAGGGGAGAGTGTGTCCACGTACCCTCGTAGACCGAAAGCGGAAGTGTTAGCACAACGCGGTTGATGTAGTCGTACGTCTTCACGATCCGACCGATCAAGTACCGAACGCACGGCACCTCCGAGTTCAGCACACGTTCAACTCGACGACGTCCCTCGAACTCCGATCCAGCCGAGCTTTGAGGGAGAGTTCCGTCAGCACGACGGCGTGGTGACGATGATGATGTTCTACCGACGCAGGGCTTCGCCTAAGCACCGCTACGATATTATCGAGGTGGATTATGGTGGAGGGGGGCACCGCACACGGCTAAGAGATCCAAGGGATCAATTGTTGTGTCTATGGGGTGCCCCCTCCCCTGTATATAAAGGAGTGGAGGAGGGGGAGGGCCGGCCCTCTCTATGGCGCGCCCTAGGGGAGTCCTACTCCCACAGGGAGTAGGATTCCCCTTTTCCTAGTAGAACTAGGAGCCCTTCCAAGTAGTAGGAGTAGGAGAGAAGGAAAGGGAAAAGAGAAGAGAAGGAAGGAGGGGGCGCCGCCGCTCCCCCTAGTCCAATTCGGACTAAGCCTTGGGGGGGCACGCAGCCCCCTCTCTCTCTTTCCCCTAAAGCCCAATAAGGCCCATATACTCCCCGGCGAATTCCCGTAACTCTCCGGTACTCCGAAAAATACCCGAATCACTCGGAACCTTTCCCATGTCCGAATATAGTCGTCCAATATATCGATCTTTACGTCTCGACCATTTCGAGACTCCTCGTCATGTCCCCGATTTCATCCGGGACTCCGAACTACCTTCGGTACATCAAAACACATAAACTCATAATATAACCGTCATCGAACTTTAAGCGTGCGGACCCTACGGGTTCGAGAACTATGTAGACATGACCGAGACACATCTCCGGTCAATAACCAATAGAGGAACCTCGATGCTCATATTGGCTCCCACATATTCTACGAAGATCTTTATCGGTCAAACCGCATAACAACATACGTTGTTTCCTTTGTCATCGGTATTTTACTTGCCCGAGATTCGATCGTCGGTATCTCAATACCTAGTTCAATCTCGTTACCGGCAAGTCTCTTTACTCGTTACCGGCAAGTCTCTTTACTCGTTCCGTAATACATCATCCCACGACTAACTCATTAGTTGCAATGCTTGCAAGGCTTAAGTGATGTGCATTACCGAGTGGGCCCAGTGATACCTCTCCGACAATCGGAGTGACAAATCCTAATCTCGAAATACGCCAACCCAACAAGTACCTTCGGAGACACCTATAGAGCACCTTTATAATCACCCAGTTACGTTGTGACGTTTGGTAGCACACAAAGTGTTCCTCCGGTAAACGGGAGTTGCATAATCTCATAGTCATAGGAACATGTATAAGTCATGAAGAAAGCAATAGCAACATACTAAACGATCAAGTGCTAAGCTAACGGAATGGGTCAAGTCGATCACATCATTCTCCTAATGATGTGACCCCGTTAATCAAATGACAACTCATGTCTATGGCTAGGAAACATAACCATCTTTGATCAACGAGCTAGTCAAGTAGAGGCATACTAGTGACACTATGTTTGTCTATGTATTCACACATGTACTAAGTTTCTGGTTAATACAATTTTAGCATGAATAATAAACATTTATCATGATATAAGGAAATAAATAATAACTTTATTATTGCCTCTAGGGCATATTTCCTTCAGACGCGACCTCTCATGGCCAATGAAGCGACGTGCCGGCCGAGGGCGCCACCCGCTGCATGCCCGTTTGAACACGCCTCCTCGCCGCATTCAAACGTCTCCGTTAAACCCATGTGGAAGCCAAGAAACCTACTCCGACCACACGTCCGTTCACCAGTGGGCTGGCATTAAATGCTACGCCGGGCAGGCTCCTCCCATCCGCCCTCCATTTAAACTAGGACAGACGCCGAGCAAGAATCGCACCACGCCGCCGTTCCCCTATCTCCTCCTTCCACCATTTTCTCCAATCTTTCGATGGCATCCGACGAGTCGGAAGAGCAGTTCTATGGCATAAAAATCTGTTGGGTGGCCCACCGAGCCCAGCGGATACGAGCGAGGCAGTTCGCTGCTCCACCTCCCTTGCCTAGCCCGACAGAGCAAGTTGTCGCCCCAAGCCGGCGCGCGGTTTAGCAACACACTGCTCCAAGCTAGGTCGCGGAGGAGTGGCGAGTTGCTCCAGACCGGCATGGCGGGGAGCATGGCGGCACGGGCATCGCCGCCTCTAGTGCCTGTGACCGTGACATTCGCCGTCGACGCGCGTGCAGCCACGTCATGCAGGCAGAGAAAGAAGCTGGTTGCGCAGATGTCGATGAGGTGGTGGCCAGCACGTCCGCGCCCACCGCCATCATTGAGGAGAAGTAGAACACTGGAGGCCGCCGTCGCTTGGGTCTTCGGAAGGCCACCGCCGGTGACCTGTCTGGTTCTCCTTTATCTTAAACCATTTTGGGCACTCGTCTGAGCTCCACGGAAGCACCCTTCCCCTCCAGCTGAAGCACCCTCTTTGGCACTCTGATGAGCGGCGCAGCCGGACACATAGAAGATACGGGGAAAGAATATGCTTCCGGGACTCTCGGTGGTCCGGTTAGCGGGCTACCGGACATGGAGAAGAGAAAGGGATCCGCCGCGGCCGGCCTTAGACTAGTGTGTCTATGTTGTGGGGGTGAAGCTCCGTGCGACCATATGTGTAAGTATTTTACCTTTTTAGTTGAAAATATATCCAAAATGTAACCGTTTTCGTCTGGTTTGTATCATGTTTATATGAAATCCAGCCGAGTTTGCATGAATTTCACCCGGTTTGTTGAAAAAGAGTTTGAAATGTATGCGGCTAGCGTTGGATGTCGTTCTCCCGCATCCGTGTCCGTATAATGATCCCCTGTCTGCGGACGGATGCGGGAGGAATTTTGCAGGTTGCCTTGGAGATGAGATGGCCTAACGGAGATGAACTATATGTAGGATACGTAAAGCCTGTTGCAATGCACGGTCAACCAGTAAATGCTCTTAGTCACTTTACAACTCTCTCTTGCAGGTGGGCCACACCTGGAATGGCGACTCGTGGGCGCACAGCCACCGCCGCCGGCGGCGCGTCTGCCATCGCCGGAAACATCCAAAGTCGGCACGGCGGCGGCCCATCCCGCCATTGCTGGTGCTCCTCGCTCCACCACGGCTTCGTTCCCACCAGGTAGTAAGTAGTATTGTAAGACTCGCGCATGTGCTGTCGTCCTTGCTTCGCCTGATAAAGAAAGGCCACCGGGAAGTCGTCGCCGATGCGGCCGCGGCCAGATCCACATCCACCAACCACCGCTCCACCCGCTCGCTGCCGCTGCCGCCCGTCGCCACCAGCCTGTCCCTCATGCATCCCCTCTCCTCCTCCTCCGCCTCCGCCGCGCCGGCGACGCACCGCCTGCGCCTCTGGTGGCGCCGCCTCGGCCGCCGCGGGGCCGCCGGGGCCGCGGCGTTCGCCTTCGCGCTCCTCGCCGCCGCATTCTTCCTCCTCAGCCCCTCCCGCGACGCTTCCGCCCCGTCGACCTCATCGTACCCGTCCTACGGCCACCGGCTCCCCACGCTCGTCGACCTCACCCTCGTCGCCGGCGCCAAGGAGAGGGGCGCGGTGTGCCTGGACGGGACCCCGCCTGGGTACCACTGGCTCCCGGGGTTCGGCGAGGGGTCCGACAAGTGGCTCCTCCACTTGGAGGTGACGGCTAGCGTCTTGCGCGCTATCTGTTTGAACTTGCGCCTCAATGGAGATAACTGAAGCTTGTTTTGGTGTTGGGCTGCAGGGTGGAAGCTGGTGCAGGAATCTGACATGGTGTGCTCAGCGTAAAGAAACAAATTTAGGTTCCTCTGACCACATGGAAAGGCGTGCCGAGTTCGTCGGCATCTTGAGCGACGACGAACTGCAGAATCCAGGTATATTCTATTAGTGTTCTGCAGATGCCGAATATGCAGCATAGGCTGCAGTGTCTCCAATGTCCAGGTTATACAAATGAGCGATAGCTCGTTCCAATGTTGTGCAGTTTTGGAGTGTAAAATATCCTCAGGATTATCGATGATTGATTTACTCTGGGTAACTTTCAGACCTTTTTTCAGCTGTAGTAGACTAGACGTTGCACACACTGTAATATCTGGCTGTTCTGCTTGAGTTTGAGGAATCTTTTCTTCACTAATTTACTCTGGGAACGATCTTTCTGATACACTCCCTCTAGTGATCGATGTCAATACACACACTACACTTACGACATCCGCTGAGAAATGTTCCGTTTAAACCTGCAGATTTTTACAATTGGAACAAAGTGAAGGTAAGGTATTGTGATGGTGCGTCATTTTCTGGTAACGTCGAAGAGGAATTTCAGGTTGGCAGAACCTTCTGTAAATTACTTGTCAGTTCCTGCATCATACGGTCCAGTTCATTACTAGATATCCTGACTAATCCTCTGATGTATGCAGGAGGATGGCACCCCTTTCTTCTTCAGGGGCCAGCGTATCTGGGAAGCAGTCATGAGTGAACTTTTATCAAAGGGCCTATCCCGTGCTAAAGAGGTAGCCTTCCTACAAAATAGGTGTGGTCGTTGATATCTGGGTTAGACAGAAGCAATGTTTGAATTTGAACTGTACATGAGTTGCAAGATTTCTTCTTGTTGCCATGTTAACAGATCAGTTGTACTGGTCAAACCTACAACTAGCCTCACCACGGCGAAGAAATGAAGAAATAGATTAGCAACTTGACACCAATCAAACACTAGATAGTATTTCATTTTTTGATATTCATATCACTTCTATGTAAATGCATCAAAGGTTATTTTGTCCTGAATGGATATCTTTGTGTTTTGTTTAAAATCTCGAGTCACTTTATGATATGCATTTTGGATGCAGTGATAGACTGATAATTCAGGCCATATGTAGATATTGAAATTTTATTTTCTGCATGGAATTTGATCTTTACTCTGCGTCATCCAGTCAGTTGTTTATAACATCATATTACTATGTAGTGCGTAATATTCTTGGACTCTGTATGCTCACACAAAGAAAGAAAACATAGGTTGGGCCTGGAGGTTGGTGTCATCAATGATGGCATGATAGTCTCACTAGGTTTTGGTGAATATTTAATTTGTGTCAGAATTGAGAAATTGAGATCAGTTGATGGTCACTTGCTTTTATTAGTTTATCTTCGGACCTTTTGATTTCATTTATTAATTTATCTCTGTAATGCCACTCATTATTCTTATTCTTTTTGTTGTGATATGCTGCTGATCATTCCTACACTTTCAGGCTTTTCTTACAGGCTGCTCGGCTGGTGGTCTATCCACTTACATTCACTGTGATGACTTCCGTGCACTTGTACCAAAGGCGTCTACTGTTAAGTGTCTTGCCGATGGTGGTTTTTTCCTTGATGTGTATGTGCTTGATCTGATTCTGCGGTTACTGTATTTCATCATGGCCCGCCCAGTACCCCTCCCTAGCCAATTGCCCTAGCATATTCAGGGGTTAATTTTTCATTGTGATATCTGCAGCAGTTTAGGATAAGCAGGTGGGAGGTGGCACTATCAATTGTCACATGCTACATTTTGAAAACTTAATCTCGATGTTAATTTACGAATGCTTGGTATTGACATGAATTTATTCAGTGTTAGTTTTGATTGCCCAAAATGTTTATATCATAAACCACTTGTAAAAACTAGCCAAAAGAGATTGTCATCTGTGCTGCTCACCCGAGATGACTCAGTGCTGGTTCAAGTTCGTTGTGTATGCTTGCCATTTCTGACCTTCTAACATGGTCTCTGTTAACATACGCGCAGCCTAAGTTATTACTTATTAGTTCTTTTGAGTAACAAATAATGTTGGCTCTATTTGGCTGGTCCTTCCCTTTGGTTCATTACAGGGAAGACATTTCTGGGAGAAGATATATGCGTGGATTTTATAACGATGTTGCTCGTCTACAGGTGTCTCCCTCTCCTTCTCTCCAATTCAGGCAGTAGTGTTCTTCCCCCTCCAATTGACCATTTCTTGTATTAACTCTTAACCATATGTGCAAGATTCATGTGTTCTCTGAATGGTTTTTGCAGGACCTGCGGAAAAAGTTTACTCATTGCAGTTCAGATATGGAGCCGGGACAGGTTAGCCTTTTGTTTATTTCATGTCACAATTATGATATTAGTATCATTTGTGTCACCATTACTATCAGGCTTCATGCTAAGCACTACTCTATCCTGTGCATGCCAGTGCATTTTTCCACGGGAAGTTGCAAAAGGCATCCACACCCCAATGTTCATTCTCAATCCAGCATATGATGTTTGGCAGGTACAAATCTGCATCTGTTGTAAACCTTTTCAATGTTCTGTAGCAACATCAATAAGAACATGATACACTTGCCGCTCTTCTGTTTTCCAGGTGGAGCACGTCTTGTCTCCAGAAGGATCCGACCCTGAACACTTGTGGCAAAATTGCAGGCTGGATATTACTAAGTGTGATTCCAAACAGCTCGAAACTCTCCAAGGTAACAGTAGAATAAATTTGTGATATCTGCTCCTCCCTTCTTCTCGATAACATGTGTCGCATGCATGTCATATCTGGCTTAACAAGTATGCACTTAGCAGGTTTCAGGAAAGAGTTGCTTGATGCTCTAAGTGAATTCAAGAAGAAAAAGGACTGGGGCATGTTCATTAACTCCTGCTATATACACTGTCAATCAATGAACTCCTTGACTTGGCACTCTCCATCTGCCCCTAGAATTAACAACAAGGTAGGCCCCACCTCTCATCTGTACAGGGACTGTGTAACATAGTCTGCATTCACAAGTATATGGGTCGTCTTGTCGTAACTAGCATAGTTTTGAGCGTCTAAAAAATATTATGTCTCAGAAACTAGCATGTCTTTTCTAAAGGAGTCTTAGAAATAAATGATGTGGTTTACTGTAATAACGTTAGTGTGAGCTACACGAGTATCCTAGCATGCTAAACATATACAGTATTTCATAGGAGGAAAATTAATTGATATTGTGCAAGTACTTCCTATCTACTAATATTCCGAGACTAAACAGGGTCCATCCATTACAACCCTGTCAGTTCAGTTATACGATTACTGGCATATGCTAACTCAATTTAAATCATGTTGAACAACAGACAATCGCTGAATCGGTGGGAGACTGGTTCTTTAACCGGAGAGAGGTGAAGGAAATCGACTGTGAATACCCCTGCAACCCGACATGCCACAACGCGGTCCTCGATCAACCTTACAATGAAGAATGACAGCCATTTTCCGCCAAAGCATTTTGGTGATCTTCAGCACAGTTTGCCCTATGTGTGCTCAGAAATGGGCAGTGGGTAAGTTTTTGTTTTTTGAGGGAACACCGAGCTCAGATCTGATTCAAACATGTACTAGAGAAGTGTTGAAATATAGAAACTGTAGATTTGCAGAGGGAAACAGTTGATAACTGATGATATGATACTGGTATGTATGTATGTATGTCCTTGTGGAGAAGCATGAGCCTGTCAGCTCAGTGCGCATGCATTATTTCCAAACCATAAAAGCCGGCTAGTAATTAATACTTTCTCCGTTCCTAAATATAAGGTTTTTTTAGGGATTTCAATAAGAACTACATATGGATGTATATAGATATAGTATTTTAGAGTGTGGATTCACTCATTTTGCTTCGCATGTAGTCTGCATTGGAATCTCTAGAATTGTAACATATCAGAGACACAAGTTTTGGTAAGCCTTAACCAAAAGGAAGCCGTATCAAAAGCTAAAGAGAAGGGTTCACAATTTTTTTAAATATTATTCATGAACTTGAAAAAAAGGGAAGACTAAAAGACAAAATAAAAAAAAAACAAAAAAAAGGAAAAACCAGATAGAGAAAATACTGGAAAAAGTTGGTTGGAAAATACTGGAAAATAATCAAAACAAAAAAAAGGTCCAGATACCCACACGTACAGATAAAAAAGGACAAGGCAGGCAGACGCAGACCCTCACAACCAGTTTAAAAAAAATGTTTCAAAGAAAAGGCAGACCCACACGAGGAGTTTTTTCGAAAAAAGATAGACCCTCACCAGCAACCAGGAAAACAACCTGACGAACGACACTAGCACGAGGCACATCGAAAGGGCAAAAAAAAAAAACATTTTTGCACGAATCACATAGCCTGAGATAACTATTTCACATCTAGATGTGAAATAGCAAATCTGTAAAAAGATATGGACATGATTGACACTTCTGCACATACGATTTTCACTCGCTTGCTCTTGCAGTAAAACAGATAACACATGATCAAGAAACAGATAAAGAAGCCTGCCCTGGTTACACATAGTTCAGGATCGCGATAACACTGACAAAATAGATGTATAAACTTAGGTTGACTCGGACTCGGAGTAACCTGGATAGACGGTTCAACAAACAACATAGAGGTGCAACTTCGAATAACTTAGCTCTCTAGTACATAAGATAGATTTATAGATGCATGATGGCGACTGAAACGAATCACTAGCTAGCTAGGAATCACAAAGAAGAAGCACTAATTAATTGGTTGGCTGCTGTCCGAGCTGAATCCACCACTTGTCGCCTTCGGGTCCGGTAAGGCCGTTGAGCCTGGCCTGCTCCTCGGCGGCGATGAGGTCCGGCGTGTCCTCGAGGTAGAGCTCGGGGACGTCGACGTAGCCCCTGGTGAGCAAGTCGACGCGGATCTTGGCGAGCAGGACTCCGATGTCGCGGCCGAACTTGCGCCTGTGCGGCTGAACCTCGTCGTCTAGCTTCTTCCTCTGATCGTAGATCCACCCTGGCGGGAACGCCCCGGTGGGCGCAAGGTCGTGCACGGTGGGGATCTCGGCCCAGCGGCCGAAGCCGAAGTGGTGGCTGATGCGGTCCTCGGACAGCCGGACCATGCCCGGGGCGGTCGGGGTCGCGGTGGAGGGGTTGGACTCCTTGATGATCATGTCGACCGCTGAGTCGAGCTGATATTCCTCCAACGCTACAGCCTCAGGGAAGGTCAGCAGATCGGCCTTCAGCCTCTCCCGCAGCAGCATGGCGTCGTCGGACGCCCTCTCCGGCAGGCCAATAGCTCCTGTGCGACGTTTTTGATCTGAATTGGAAGGAGTGCGACGTTGTTGGAATGAATGGCTGTGATGCGACACATTTGAGCGTGTAAATAGCCCAGGGCCACATGGGGTGTTAAATGTGGTTAAATTGGTCGTCAACGGACAAGCCCGTTTATGTTAGGACATTTGGGTCCAACTTAATTGGTCCTCAAAACAGCTGACCGTGCCCTGCCGCCCGACCGTGCTGGGCCCGCCACTCTGCCCCCTTCTTCTCCGGTGGCGGCGGATCTTGCGTTCTCGGTGGCGGCGGCGGAGCCCTCGTTCTCAACGGCGGCGGAGCCTTCGTCCTCAGAAAATGGTGAGTGAATTCGAACCCTAGTCGCCCTCCCGTTCCTCTCTCGGGCCCGTAGATCTCAGCTCGTTTTCTCTGTTTTCGCTTGTTGAATCGATAGGTTGTGAGGGGAGCCCGTGGGCATACTGAGATGGAGCCGCCAGATTCAACTTCGAATAGGTAATGCGCCTCTCTCCGATCCAATTTTGCATGCAATTAGGGCTTCGTCTGCTCTTTCTCACGGGCTCACACTGTCCTCCACTGACAGAGGGGATGCTGCCGCTCGGACCTTCGAATTGACAGTCAATTTCTTTCCATCAAAGGCAAAATTAGTTGATGGTATCATACAGAACATTGAGAGAGACACAATTGTTAAATGGGAGGTTGAGTTTACAGAGATTGATCCACAAGTTCTACAGAACATGGGAGAGACGACAGTGAAGAAATGGGTGGAAAAAATTAGGGAGAATATTGTTTGGGGTGTAGAGCAAGAACTATCACTGTTGCGGTTTGATGATTGGAAAGGAGAGTATGTGAGAATAGAAGATGGTGAACAGATTGTTGAAGAAATCGATCGGCAAAACGGCTGGACAAGCAAACGGGCTAATTTTTTTGCTGAGCTCGTTGATCTGAACATTTTTTCGAAGGTTGGATATGTGCCATCACAATTGGCTGCGCAGATGGTAGATGATGATTGGGCTACACAGAGGCCATTGATTCCCATGTGTACTGAACTTACAGTAATAGCCGAAGAGGGACAGGTGACTAGAACTGAAACAGAAACTGCAGCAACTGTTGATTTGAATGTAGTTGAATTAGATGAGCCTACTGATTTGGTCATTGCACCAATGCCTGACATTGAGATGGCCAAACTTTTTGGCATTCCAGTCGATGACAGAGATAAGCAGGAGAGGGGCGAATCTAGTTTGCCTGCTAATGCTGATGAAGAAGTAGATGGACAGTTGATGGAACAAGCTGCAGATGAAGTAGATGATGCACATGATGATGAGCTGGTGCATGTGTATGACAAAAAAAACCCTGTCATTGAAGTAGGCAAGTTGTTCCCAAGCATGAAGGAGTTTAGAATGTGTTTCAAGACTTATGAAGTGAAACATGAGTTTGATGCCAAGACTGTTTGGACTGATAGAAAGAAGTTTTATGCGAGGTGCAGAGGATTTGATGGTAGTGTGAAGCCTTGCAAGTGGTACATATCTACTAGACTGCAACCTGATGGAAGTACTGTCAGGGTTAACCAAATCCCCAATCAACATACTTGTATTACAAGTTCACAGAGAGTATCAACCATGACATCACAACTTTGGGTTGCAGAAAAGATCACCCCAATTTTAGCCAAAACACCAAACACTACTGCCAAGAAACTCAAAGTAGACTTGGAAAAGATGTACCCCATTAAACTGAAATATACCACAATGTGGAAGGCAAAACAAAGGGCAATGAAAAATTTATATGGTGATTGGGCAAATACATTTAGGATGCTTTACAACTTCAAAGCAGAGGTGGAAAAGAGGTCACCTGGCAGTGTTGTGGAGATAGATACAGAGGTATCAGCCGAAGGTGAAGTCAAGTTCTCCAAGTTTTTTATGGCTTTGAAGCCTTGCATCGATGGCTTCAAAGCAGGGTGCCGTCCATATTTGAGCATAGACTCATCATTTTTGACAGGCAAGTGGAATGGTCAGTTGGCAGCATGCAATGCTCTAGATGGACACAACTGGATGTTTCCTATTGCTGTTGGCTTGTTTCAGTCAGAAACAGAGGCTTCATGGACATGGTTCATGATCCAGTTGAAAAGATGCCTAGGGCCAGTGTCACCTTTGACTATACACACAGATGCATGTAAGGGGCTTGAAAATTCAGTGAAAAATGTTTTCCCACATGCTGAGCAGAGGGAGTGCTTCGGTCATTTGTGGATGAATTTGATCAAAAAATTTAGAGGAGAAGAATTTGGGCGCATGTGGCCAGCAGCAAGATCTTACACTAGACAGACACACAAATATCATCTTGATAAGATAATGGCAGCATGTGATGAGTTTGGTCCATGGCTGAACACCTACCATTCTTTGTTATGGTACAGGTCAGCATTCAACACTGCCATCAAGTGTGACCACATCAACAACAATTTGGCAGAGTTTCAACAACAAGGTGAAGGAGTTAAAAGATTTGCCTGTGTATGAGATGGTTGACCAAATCAGGATCATGCTCATGCGGTTGTGGGAATTGAGAAGAAGGATAGGTGATTGTCTGCAAGGTGATAAGCTTCCAGCAGTGGTACAACAGGTGGTCAATAGGAGCAGATGTCTTTCACATTTGTTTGTTGAAAAATCTTCACCTTGGGGTGCTGAAGTTAGAGATAACAAAACTGGAAGAAGACATGTTGTTAACACTGAATTGCATGATTGCACTTGCCTCGAGTGGCAACACACTGGTAAACCATGTGAGCATGCCATTCTTTTCTTAGCATCCCAACCGAAGATAAACATGCACCCATATTTGCATGAATATTATTCGGTAGCAAGATTCAAAGCTGCATATGCTACTCCAATTCCAGCACTTATAGATCAGTCTCAGTGGCCTGAAGTGGACATTGAATTTTCCATGTGTCCTCCCTTGAAGAAAAGAAAGGCTGGCAGGCCTAAACAGAGTAGATTCAATGCATGGTTTGAGAAAGGTGGGAGTAGTAAGAAGGGAAAGAAAGATGGAAAGCCAAAAAGGGCCAAAAAGGTAACAAAAACAGATGCAAGTTGTGCCAGAAACTTGGGCATAGAGTGGGATCTGTCAAATGCCGTTACACTCCTAATAAGCCAAAGTATGTTCTTGTTTATTTGTCTGTGATTTGATTTGGTGCTTTTTCCAATTACTACATCTATAACATTTTCCCAATGGCCAGGAGGAAACGAGCAAGTCAGCCCCTTGTTTGTTGAACAGTGTTGGCCAACAAAAAAAGCAAGAGTCAATGGCGGTAGAAACAAGAGAAGTGTGCCTGAGCCTGAGCAGACTGAAGAAAATCCTGCTGCAGTCAACATTCAGACTGAAGAAACTGATGTGGAGGTGCACACCGAAGAAACTGAAATTGCAGTCAACATTCAGACTGAAGAAACTGCTCTCGAGGTTGAAACTGAACCTGAGCGTGTCGAGGTTCAGACTGAAGAAACCCATGTTGAGGTACACACCGAAGAAACTGAAACTGCTGTCAACATTGAGACTGAAGACACTGATCAAGAGGGTGTTGGCGAGGTGTTGAAAAGACCAGTGAGGAAAACCAAGATGATCAGTGAACTTGTGTGTGTAGTAGAACCAAAAACAAGAAGTTCTAAGGCGAAGAAGGGCACACGACGTGGTAGAAAGAGGTAGAACAGAGAACAATTTGAAAATTTGGGGCATGTAATAATATTTGTAACTTGGTGCGTACTGGTAGTCACTATGTATCCCCGTATTTCTATTCGAACTTGTTTGTTGGTACCTTGTCTAAACCAACCAAATAAAATTCAAATTTAAATTTAAATTTGGGCTCAAATTTGAATTAGGGATGGGGTATTGATGTTTTAATGCTATCTAAAGCACCTCAACTGAAATATGTTTGCTTGCTGATTATTCCGAGCCCTTTTGGTAAGTTGAACTCATAGTCATGAAAAGTGTGTTTCAAATGACCTCCAAACGTAGGGTAAACGGCATATTTAAGCAAGTTTTTTTGGCACCTTGTCTAAACCAGCCAAATAATTTTTCTACACATCTATTCTACCTATATAGTGTAAATCTAAAGTCTCACTATTTATTGAATTAATTTTCTATTATTTTCTTTTCTTTTTGAAAAAACAAGGTTTAATAGAAAATTATATATAAAACAAGTTTAAAACATGATGAGAAAAGTAAGTTAAGATCTTTTTTAGTCAATCCAAAATGAAGTTTTGGTGAGGTTTTCACACTTTTCATCAAAACCCCACCTACTCTCGGGTGCCCACTACTCTCTCCCTTGAACTCCATACTACATTGTTCGAGGAATGACAATTTTGTGAAGGATTTTTCGTAAAAATGTATGTAAACCATATTTATATTTTTTTCTCGTTACTATACGACATAATAAGACTATGTGCGCAAGTTTTATATTTTTTTGATTTTTTTTGAATTAGTTATGCTCAATCCTAATCAGTCAAAACCCCTCAAAACCTCTCAAAACCCCTCAAAACCCCGCACACTACCGGGTCGTCGATCCTTGTGCGTGGACGGTTGAGATCAGGCGCTAGGGTTAGCTACAGTGTGCATCGATCCGCATGTGACACGCTGATTGGTAGAATCGGTGGGGTTTGGATCAGCCTCTCTCGTTGGGGCATCAGGACCGTTCATTTGAATCCAACGGCAAGAGTTGACGCGGTGCATGGACCAAGCCTACGCAGTGCCCTTTCCATCGTTGCATGCGTGCCCGTGCCTACCCGCAGCATGCATGCCCACCCGCAGAACTGCGCTCATGCGTTCCATGCATGCCCTCGACGTAGCCCTGCTTCGCCACCCCTATCGATGCAGTAAGCTGTCGCATGACTACCATTAGAACTGATGCAGCGTCGCATCAAAGCATGCACCCGGCCACAATGCAGCAGCCCGATGAAGACAACCAAAAAGCCAACGCTGCATGGCGTGCTCCTCTTTGAGGACGCAATACTGGCATGGGGTATCGATGTGGGTATCGATGTAGTTCAAACGGCGTGCTGCCCATTACAAGATGGGAAAATGAAGGCGTCCATTATTGTCACGTCTCCCATCGACCGGACGTTGCCCTCTAGCCAGGCCCTAGCAAGATGGGCAAATTAATGGGCTACGGCATGAATGCATGGGCGGCACACGCAGAGAAGCCGGGGCAGGCGTGTCCCCTTGACCCACGACGGCACAGACGCGTGCGTGAGCCCGTCCCCCTTGACCCGCGACCGGTGGCACAGAAGGATCGTAGCCCGTTTCCCACGCTCGTGTACACACTTTCATGGGGCGCCACCAAACGCCGCCCGCCCATTAATTTCACGGGGTAAAACCACATCGCACTTGGGCTATTTAAGCCGGGCACTGTCGTCTTGCTCTCCCTCCTCATTGTTAACGTATTCCTTTTGTATAGATGACTTTGTATAGGCATATGATCACCTACCGGATATGTACTGATTCGGCTAGGGATTCTCTTGATCTTCCTTGATGATCAAGCATTGTAATCTTTATATATATGGATGCCAGCCACCCTACGAGAGGTGTGCATAACACAAATATACGTGTTTACTTGGTATCAAACATACCCTTCCGATCCGGCCTCTCCTTCGCTCGAGACCCTCCACCCACGAATCTATCTCGCCGCCACCCAACCCCATGTCGACCACTCCAGACACCGCGGCCGCTACCAGCTCCTCCCTCACCTCCCCCTCCATGCCTGCCACCATGAACGCCACCTCCGGCGCCCTCGTCACCGCTGCCATGCCGGTCTCCACTTCCTCTGCGATCCAGGTCGCTAGTGTGCGCACGCATGTACCTGTGACGCTCGACCTGCAGGCATCCACCTTCACCAAGTGGCGGATGCTCGTTCGCGTTCTTCTCGGCCAGTACGACTTGCTTCCTCACGTCAACACAGTCACCGCCGCAGCGGACCGCACGCCGGACTGGACTCGCGAGGACTACGTCGTCCGTTCATGGCTCTACGGGTCCATCTCCGACGAGATCCTCGACATCATCATGGCCGAGGACCAAACGGCGCAGGAGGCGTGGACGCTCATCACCAACCTCTTTCTTGACAATCAGATGACCCGCGCTGTCTACCTCGAGGCGGAGTTCCGCGGTCTTGTGCAATGAGATCTCTCCGTCACCGCCTACTGCCATCGCCTCAAGGTTCTCTCGGACGCCCTCGGCGACGTCGGCACCCCCGTCTCTGACCAAACACTCGTCCTCAACTGCCTCCGTGGACTCAACCCGCGCTTCGCCGACATCACCACCATTGTCACCATGCAGAACCCCCTGCCGTCGTTCACCCAGACGCGCTCCCTTCTCACTTTGCGCGAGACACAGCTCCCGAACTCCTCGACGGTGGGCAACCAGACCGCACTCTATGGTGGTGGACCATCCCAAGGCGCTGGTGGTTCTGGTGGTTCCCATGGTGCCGGTAGCTCCAACTCCTCCGGCCAGTACCGTGGTGATGGCAACCGGAACAATTCCGGCGGCAACCGCAATGGTGGCAATTGGCGCAAGAAGAAGTACGGCAGCAACAACAACACAGCCGGCTCCTCAGGCAGTCACCGCCCCGGCGTCACTCCATCATCTGTTGGCCCGTGGGTCTGCTTCAACCCTCTCACGGGTCAGCAGCTGCAAGCGTCTCCGATGGCTAGGCAGGACACCGGGGCCGGCCTCCTAGGCCCGCGACCCCCGGCACTCCCGCCGGTGCAAGCTTTCACGTATTTGGCTCCTCTCCATGGACAAGCGTTTGGCACCAACCCGCCACCGATTCCTGGCTATGGAGGCACTCCGTCTTGGGACTGCACCGCGCTGATGGCCGCCGTCAACAACGCTGCCGCCACCCCCTCGACTGTTGGTGAGTGGGTCATGGATTCCGGAGCTACCGCACATATGGCCTCCGACCCGGTATGCTTCAACACCCCTTCTAATTCTTCTTCTGTCATTACCGTGGGCAATGGCTCCACCATGCCCACATCACACATTGGTCACACGTCCATACCAACTTCCGCTCGCACACTATTGCTTTACAATGTCCTACTTGTTTCTCACATTGTCAAAAATTTACTCTCTGTTCGTCGTTTCACTATTGACAATCTTTGCTCCATTGAATTTGACCCGTTCGGATTTTCTGTGAAGGATCTTCACACCAGGGCCATGATCCTTCGTTGCAATAGCCAAGGAGATCTCTACATCTTCCCATCATCCGTCGTCAATCACCACCCTCATGGACTCCTCGCCACCACCACCACCACCGAGCTTTGGCA
Source organism: Triticum aestivum (assembly GCF_018294505.1). Lineage (NCBI taxonomy): Eukaryota > Viridiplantae > Streptophyta > Magnoliopsida > Poales > Poaceae > Triticum > Triticum aestivum. The sequence goes on along the minus strand of NC_057802.1, from coordinate 615,218,467 downwards.
TCACCGCTTAGGACATCCAGGACGTGACGCCATGTCCCAACTTCATAAACAGTCTGTTATTTCTTGTAATAAGGCAGCTTCATGTGTTTGTCATGCTTGTCAACTTGGCAAGCACGTACGGTTGCCCTTCGCTAGGTCATCTTCAATAAGCGTCGAACCTTTCAAATTGATACATTGTGATCTCTGGACCTCTCCAGTTTTGAGTAATTCAGGCTTTAAATATTACCTCGTTATTGTTGATGATTTTTCACATTTTATGTGGACTTTCCCTCTCCGTCAAAAGTCTGACACCGCTGCCATTCTCCTCAACTTTGTCGCGTATGTTCGCACACAATTTTCTCGTCCCCTCGTTGCCATGCAAGCCGACAATGGCACCGAGTTTATCAACTCTACGGTCACCACCTTCTTCTCCTCGAACGGCATTCGCCTTCGTCTCTCGTGCCCCTACACTTCCGCCCAAAACGGCAAGGCCGAACGCGCCATTCGTACAATCAATGACGTGGTCCGGAGCCTTCTATTTCAGTCATCCATGCCGCCATCTTATTGGGCAGAGGCCCTTGCAACGGCTACCCACCTTGTCAACATACGCCCTTCCCAAGCCATAGACTTCGCCATACCCTATATTCGCTTATACGACTCTCCACCGGATTACGCAACTCTCCGTGTCTTCGGTTGTCTATGCTACCCCAATCAATCCGCCACGGCCAAGAACAAACTCTCTCCTTGAACTGTCGCGTGTGTATTTCTTGGCTATCCTAGTCAACACAAGGGCTATCGCTGTCTCGACCTTACCACCCGACGAGTCATCATTTCTCGTCACGTCACTTTTGACGAACATGTCTTCCCTTTTAGTCGTATCCACGATCACCCAAAAACTACACTCGCCGATCTAGATTTCCTTCTACACCTACCGGCCACACATCCTGCACCAACCCACACCCAACCCGTTATGCATGCACAACCCGTTATGCATGCATATCCGTCACCCACCATGCATGATGGGGCTCCACTCAACCCTACGTCGGCCCGTGCTAACTCTCCAGACCTGCATGCAGCCCCGTCTCCAACCACGCACAATGGCTCTCCGCCTCCCACGGTGTCACCAACGCCTACCAGCCCACCGTTGCACTCGCTCGCCACTCCACCTGGCCCGACGGCCTCCCCTTCTCTCACGGTCGATCCGGCCTCCTCTCCTCCCCCCGTGTCTCCCGACTTGTCGCCGCCCGTCATCATTCACCGCCCGCCGTCGCCGAGTAACACACACACTATGCTCACACGTGCCAAACGTGGGCTCTTCCAACCCACAGATCGTCTAAACCTCACGGCATCCCACTCCACTTCCTCTCCCATTCCCAAAACATACCGGGGTGCTCTCCATGACCCTCACTGGCGTCGCGCCATGCTCGAGGAATTTGATGCTCTTGTTGCTAACAGAACTTGGTCACTTGTTCCTTGACCTTCTCGCGCTCATGTTGTTTCAGGGAAATGGATCTTCAAGCACAAGTTTCATTCTGACGGTAGCCTTGCTCGTTACAAGGCTCGATGGGTGGTCCGTGGCTATTCTCAACAGCCGGGCATTGACTTCGACGAGACATTCAGCCCCGTGGTCAAGCCGGCCACGATACGCATCGTCCTCAGCCTTGCCGTTTCACGGGCGTGGCCGGTCCACCAGCTTGAAGTCAAGAACGCCTTTCTTCATGGCAATCTTGATGAGGAGGTTTACTGTCAGCAACTTCCCGGCTTCGTCGACGCTCGCTGCCCCGACTATGTGTGCCGTCTCCACAAATCGCTCTACGGTCTCAAGCAAGCTCCGCGTGCCTGGTACCAGCGTTTTGCTCATTTTGCACACCGGTTGGGATTCGTCGCGTCCAAGTCGGATGTCTCACTATTCATCTACAAGAGTGGACGCGACCTTGCTTACATTCTTCTATATGTGGATGACATTGTTATCACCGCCTCCACGGATCAGCTCCTTCGTCGTCTTACTCAGCAGCTTCACTCCGAGTTTGCCATGACGGATCTTGGTGCCTTATCATTCTTCCTCGACATTGCTGTCACACGAACAACGTCTGGTATGGTGCTCTCACAGCGACAGTATGCGTTGGATCCTCTCCAGCGTGCCGGCATGGTTGATTATAATCCGTCGGCTACTCCCATTGACGCCAAATGCAAGCTCTCGGCGCAAGATGGGTCTCTCCTTACTGAGCCCACTGAGTACCGCAGCTATGCTGGAGCTCTACAATACTTGACACTCACGCGACCCGACATCGCGTACGCTGTTCAGCAGGCTTGTCTCTATATGCATGCACCTCGCGAGCCGCATCTGCACTTGGTCAAGCGTATCCTCCGGTATATCAAGGGCACACTTGACCTTAGTTTGCACATCTCCTGCTCTTCATCGGCCTCTCTCACAGCTTACTCTGACGCTGACTGGGCCGGCTGCCCCGACACTAGACGTTCGACCTCTGGATATTGTGTCTATCTGGGTGATACTTTGGTCTCTTGGTCGTCCAAACGCCAGACCACGGTATCTCGTTCCAGTGCCGAGGCGGAGTACCGTGCTGTTGCTCATGTCGTAGCCGAGTGTTGTTGGATCAGGCAGCTTCTCGGTGAGCTTCATCATCCCCTATCGACCGCCACCATTGTCTTCTGTGATAATGTCAGCACCGTCTACATGGCATCCAACCCAGTCCAGCATCTCGTACCAAACACATCGAGATCGACATTCACTTTGTTCGTGAGAAAGTGTCTCTTGGCGAGGTGCGGGTTCTACATGTGCCATCTTCACATCAGTACGCCGACATTATGACAAAAGGACTCTCGTCGCAGCTCTTCTCCGAGTTTCGGTCCAGTTTGTGCCTCTTGCCATACGACGCACAAACTGAGGGGGATGTTAACGTATTCCTTTTGTATAGATGACTTCGTATAGGCATATGATCACCTACCGGATATGTACTGATTCGGCTAGGGATTCTCTTGATCTTCCTTGATGATCAAGCATTGTAATCTTTATATATATGGATGTCCAGCCACCCTACGAGAGGTGTGCATAACACAAATATACGTGTTTACTCTCATCCACACCCCATCCTCTGCCTCCTCTGCCCTCCTTCTTCCTTCTTCTCCATCAAACCCAATCGAGCCCTCGAGCCACCCCGCCACCATGCAGTACAACGCCCCACCTACCGCTTCCCCCCAACCATGCCGGAAAGGCTCTACCCGGCCGGAGTGTATGTAGAGAGAACCCTTAGGGTTTGGGCGATCTCGAGGTGGAGGGGCGCAAGGGAGTTAACGGAGTTCTTCCTTGCGGCCGGCTTCCGCCACCTCCCTCGCGGCTCTCCTTGGATGTACCATCTTGAGGAGGTCAGCCACAACGGCGTCGTGGTTGGGCTCCTCGCCACGTTCACTAACCCTTTCGATGCTTTCCTTCTCCTCGGGCGAGCGTATTGGGTTGGTTGTGAGTTCATAGCTTTCACCACCTACAATATCTTCACCGACTTCAACGACATCTTCCCCAACAACAGCGTTATGCACACGCTCCCGTTCCCCATCAACAACGGGGAGGAGTGAAGGGCGCCGCCCGGAGGAGCGAGGTGGCGTTGTTCACCCGGAGGAGGAGAAGAAGAAGAACCCGAAGAAGAACCCGCGTTTGGTGCCCCCTGATCTATCTAGCTTGCTATAGATCTATCGTATTAGTTTTTTAAGTTGTAATCGGTATGCTACTATTATTAAGTTGTATTAGTACTTTAAGTTGTAAGGCTATGGTGGAACTATGGGCTTATGCTTCTATATAATCGTTATGCTACTATATATATTGTGTGTTTCATGCTATTATTTATGGATTGCTATGGGTTGTTCTTGCTTATTATTCGTGTATTGCTATGGGTTGCTACGGGCCCGGGTTGCTACACCCCAATCACCACACACACCATCTTCAAAATATTGGCCAAACCATGGACATGCAACTAGGAGCCCCATGCAAATCCACTATGGACATGCAACTACGAAATGCAAACTAATTTACTTCGGGCACTTCATGCAAGCATGCAACTCATTTAGTTCATGGAACCGTAGACATGCATAAAAACAATTAACATTTAATTTTAGTGCATCAAAAAATGATCCATCACAAAATTTAGTGGAAAAAAGGCCAAAGTAAGAACAAGTAACATTTTATTTGCCGAAGTTAGAGGTGTTGGGGAACGTAGTAACTTCAAAAAATTTCCTACGCACACGCAAGATCATGGTGATGCATAGCAACGAGAGGGGAGAGTGTTGTCCACGTACCCTCGTAGACCGAAAGCGGAAGCGTTATCGCAACGCGGTTGATGTAGTCGTACGTCTTCACGATCCGACCGATCAAGTACCGAACGTACGGCACCTCCGAGTTCTACACACGTTCAGCTCGATGACGTCCCTCGAAGTCCGATCCAGCCGAGTGTTGAGGGAGAGTTTCGTCAGCACGACGGTGTGGTGACTATGATGATGTTCCACCGACGCAGGGCTTCGCCTAAGCTCCGCAACGGTATTATCAAGGTGTAATATGATGGAGAGGGGCACCACACACGGCTAAGAGATCTCAAGGATCAATTGTTGTGTCTTTGCGGTGCCCCCTGCCCCCGTATATAAAGGAGCAAGGGGGAGGCCGCCGGCCAAGGGGAGAGGCGCGCCATAGGGGGGAGTCCTACTCCCACCGGGAGTAGGACTCCTCCTTTCCTTGTGGGAGTAGGAGAAGGGAAGGGAGAAGGAGAAAGAAGGAAGGGTGCGCCCCCCTTCCCTAGTCCAATTCGGACCAGACCAAGGGGAGGGGTGCGGCCACCCTTGAGGCCCTTTTTCTTCTTTCCCGTATGGCCCAATAAGGCCCAATACGTATTCCCGTAACTCTCCGGTACTCCGAAAAATACCCGAATCACTCGGAACCTTTCCGAAGTCCGAATATAGTCGTCCAATATATCGATCTTTACGTCTCGACCATTTCGAGACTCCTCGTCATATCCCCGATCTCATCCGGGACTCCGAACTCCTTCGGTACATCAAAACTCAATAAAACTGTCATCGTAACGTTAAGCGTGCGGACCCTACGGGTTCGAGAACTATGTAGACATGACCGAGACACGTCTCCGGTCAATAACCAATAGCGGGACCTGGATGCCCATATTGGCTCCCACATATTCTACGAAGATCTTTATCGGTCAGACCGCATAACAACATACGTTGTTCCCTTTGTCACCGGTATGTTACTTGCCCGAGATTTGATCGTCGGTATCTCGATACCTAGTTCAATCTCGTTACCGGCAAGTCTCTTTACTCGTTCCGTAACACATCATCCCGCAACTAACTCATTAGTCACAATGCTTGCAAGGCTTATAGTGATGTGCATTACCGAGTGGGCCAGAGATACCTCTCCGACAATTGGAGTGACAAATCCTAATCTCGAAATACGCCAACCCAACAAGTACCTTTGGAGACACCTGTAGAGTACCTTTATAATCACCCATTTACGTTGTGACGTTTGGTAGCACACAAAGTGTTCCTCCGGTAAACGGGAGTTGCATAATCTCATAGTCATAGGAACATGTATAAGTCATGAAGAAAGCAATAGCAACATACTAAACGATCGAGTGCTAAGCTAACGGAATGGGTCAAGTCAATCACGTCATTCTCCTAATGAGGTGATCTCGTTAATCAAATGACAACTTATGTCTATGGCTAGGAAACATAACCATCTTTGATTAACGAGCTAGTCAAGTAGAGGCATACTAGTGACACTCTGTTTGTCTATATATTCACACATGTATTATGTTTCCGGTTAATACAATTCTAGCATGAATAATAAACATTTATCATGATATAAGGAAATAAATAATACTTTATTATTGCCTCTAGGGCATATTTCCTTCAGTCTCCCACTTGCACTAGAGTCAATAATCTAGATTACACAGTAATGATTCTTACACCCATGGAGCCTTGGTGCTGATCATGTTTTGCTCGTGGAAGAGGCTTAGTCAACGGGTCTGCAACATTCAGATCCGTATGTATCTTGCAAATTTCTATGTCTCCCACCTGGACTAAATCCCGGATGGAATTGAAGCGTCTTTTGATGTGCTTGGTTCTCTTGTGAAATCTGGATTCCTTTGCCAAGGCAATTGCACCAGTATTGTCACAAAAGATTTTCATAGGACCCGATGCACTAGGTATGACACCTAGATCGGATATGAACTCCTTCATCCAGACTCCTTCATTTGCTGCTTCCGAAGCAGCTATGTACTCCGCTTCACATGTAGATCCCGCCACGACGCTTTGTTTAGAACTGCACCAACTGACAGCTCCACCGTTCAATGTAAATACGTATCCGGTTTGCGATTTAGAATCGTCCGGATCAGTGTCAAAGCTTGCATCAACGTAACCATTTACGATGAGCTCTTTGTCACCTCCATATACGAGAAACATATCCTTAGTCCTTTTCAGGTATTTCAGGATGTTCTTGACCGCTGTCCAGTGATCCACTCCTGGATTACTTTGGTACCTTCCTGCTAGACTTATAGCAAGGCATACATCAGGTCTGGTACACAGCATTGCATACATGATAGAGCCTATGGCTGAAGCATAGGGGACATCTTTCATCTTCTCTCTATCTTCTGCAGTGGTCGGGCATTGAGTCTTACTCAACTTCACACCTTGCAATACAGGCAAGAATCCTTTCTTTGCTTGATCCATTTTGAACTTCTTCAAAACTTTGTCAAGGTATGTGCTTTGTGAAAGTCCAATTAAGCGTCTTGATCTATCTCTATAGATCTTGATGCCCAATATATACGCAGCTTCACCGAGGTCTTTCATTGAAAAACTCTTATTCAAGTATCCCTTTATGCTATCCAGAAATTCTATATCATTTCCAATCAGTAATATGTCATCCACATATAATATCAGAAATGCTACAGAGCTCCCACTCACTTTCTTGTAAATACAGGCTTCTCCAAAAGTCTGTATAAAACCAAATGCTTTGATCACACTATCAAAGCGTTTATTCCAACTCCGAGAGGCTTGCACCAGTCCATAAATGGATCGCTGGAGCTTGCACACTTTGTTAGCTCCCTTTGGATCGACAAAAACTTCTGGTTGCATCATATACAACTCTTCTTCCAGAAATCCATTCAGGAATGCAGTTTGACATCCATTTGCCAAATTTCATAATCATAGAATGCGGCAATTGCTAACATGATTCGGACAGACTTAAGCATCGCTACGGGTGAGAAGGTCTCATCGTAGTCAATCCCTTGAACTTGTCGAAAACCTTTCGCAACAAGTCGAGCTTTATAGACAGTAACATTACCATCAGCGTCAGTCTTTTCTTGAAGATCCATTTATTTTCAATGGCTTGCCGATCATTGGGCAAGTCAACCAAAGTCCATACTTTGTTCTCATACATGGATCCCATCTCAGATTTCATGGCCTCAAGCCATTTTGCGGAATCTGGGCTCACCATCGCTTCTTCATAGTTCGTAGGTTCGTCATGGTCTAGTAACATAACTTCCAGAACAGGATTACCGTACCACTCTGGTGCGGATCTTACTCTGGTTGATCTACGAGGTTCAGTAATAACTTGATCTGAAGTTTCATGATCATCATCATTAACTTCCTCACTAATTGGTGTAGGTGTCTCAGAAACTGGTTTCTGTGATGAACTACTTTCCAATAAGGGAGCAGGTATAGTTACCTCATCAAGTTCTACTTTCCTCCCACTCACTTCTTTCGAGAGAAACTCCTTCTCTAGAAAATTTCCGAATTTAGCAACAAAAGTTTTGCCTTCGGATCTGTGATAGAAGGTATACCCAACAGTCTCCTTTGGGTATCCTATGAAGACACATTTCTCCGATTTGGGTTCGAGCTTATCAGGTTGAAGTTTCTTCACATAAGCATCGCAGCCCCAAACTTTAAGAAACGACAACTTTGGTTTCTTGCCAAACCACAGTTCATAAGGCGTCGTCTCAACGGATTTTGATGGTGCCCTATTTAACGTGAATGCAGCCGTCTCTAAAGCATAACCCCAAAACGATAGCGGTAAATCAGTAAGAGACATCATAGATCGCACCATATCTAGTAAAGTGCGATTACGACGTTCGGACACACCATTACGCTGTGGTGTTCCGGGTGGCGTGAGTTGCGAAACTATTCCGCATTGTTTCAAATGTAGACCAAACTCGTAACTCAAATATTCTCCTCCACGATCTGATCGTAGAAACTTTATTTTCTTGTTACTATGATTTTCAACTTCACTGTGAAATTCTTTGAACTTTTCAAATGTTTCAGACTTATGTTTCATTAAGTAGATATGCCCATATCTGCTTAAATCATCTGTGAAGGTGAGAAAATAACGATATCCTCCACGAGCCTCAACATTCATCGGACCACATACATCTGTATGTATGATTTCCAACAAATCTGTTGCTCTCTCCATGGTTCCGGAGAACGGTGTTTTAGTCATCTTGCCCATGAGGCACGGTTCGCAAGTGCCAAGTGATTCATAATCAAGTGGTTCCAAAAGTCCATCAGTATGGAGTTTCTTCTTGCGCTTTACACCGATAGACCTAAACGGCAGTGCCACAAATAAGTTGCACTATCATTATCAACTCTGCATCTTTTGATTTCAATATTATGAATATGTGTATCACTACTATCGAGATTCAACAAAAATAGACCACTCTTCAAGGGTGCATGACCATAAAAGATATTACTCATATAAATAGAACAACCATTATTCTCTGATTTAAATGAATAACCGTCTCGCATCAAACAAGATCCAGATATAATGTTCATGCTCAACGCTGGCACCAAATAACAATTATTTAGGTCTAAAACTAATCCCGAAGGTAGATGTAGAGGTAGCGTGCCGACCGCGATCACATCGACTTTGGAAACCATTTCCCACGCGCATCGTCACCTCGTCCTTAGCCAATCTTCGCTTAATCCGTAGCCCCTGTTTCGAGTTGCAAATATTAGCAACAGAACCAGTATCAAATACCCAGGTGCTACTGCGAGCATTAGTAAGGTACACATCAATAACATGTATATCACATATACCTTTGTTCACCTTGCCATCCTTCTTATCCGCCAAATACTTTGGGCAGTTCCGCTTCCAGTGACCAGTTTGCTTGCAGTAGAAGCACTCAGTTTCAGGCTTAGGTCCAGACTTGGGTTTCTTCTCCTGAGCAGCAACTTGTTTGCTGTTCTTCTTGAAGTTCCCTTTCTTCTTCCCTTTACCCTTATTCTTGAAACTGGTGGTCTTATTGACCATCAACACTTGATGCTCCTTTTGATTTCTACCTCCGCAGCCTTTAGCATTGCGAAGAGCTCGGGAATTGTCTTACTCATCCCTTGCATATTATAGTTCATCACGAAGCTCTTGTAGCTTGGTAGCAGTGATTGAAGAATTCTGTCAATAAAGCTATCATCCGGAAGATTAACTCCCAGTTGAATCAAGTGATTGTTATACCCAGACATTTTGAGTATATGCTCACTGACAGAACTATTCTCTTCCATCTTGCAGCTGAAGAACTTATTGGAGACTTCATATCGCTCAATTCGGGCATTTGCTTGAAATATTAACTTCAACTCCCGGAACATCTCATATGCTCCATGACGTTCAAAACGTCGTTGAAGACCCGGTTCTAAGCCGTAAAGCATGGCACACTGAACTATCGAGTAGTCATCAGCTTTGCTCTGCCAGACGTTCATAACATCTGGTGTTGCTCCTGCAGCAGGCCTGGCACCCAGCGGTGCTTCCAGGACGTAATTCTTCTGTGCAGCAATGAGGATAATCCTCAAATTACGGACCCAGTCCGTGTAATTGCTACCATCATCTTTCAACTTTGCTTTCTCAAGAAACGCATTAAAATTCAACGGAACAACAGCACGGGCCATCTATCTACAATCAACATAGACAAGCAAGATACTATCAGGTACTAAGTTCATGATAAATTCAAGTTCAATTAATCATATTACTTAAGAACTCCCACTTAGATAGACATCCCTCTAATCCTCTAAGTGATCACGTGATCCATATCAACTAAACCATGTCCGATCATCACGTGAGATGGAGTAGTTTCAATGGTGAACATCACTATGTTGATCATATCTACTATATGATTCACGCTCGACCTTTCGGTCTCCGTGTTCTGAGGCCATATCTGTTATATGCTAGGCTCGTCAAGTTTAACCTGAGTATTCCGCGTGTGCAACTGTTTTGCACCCGTTGTATTTGAACGTAGAGCCTATCACACCCGATCATCACGTGGTGTCTCAGCACGAAGAACTTTCGCAACGGTGCATACTCAGGGAGAACACTTATACTTTGATAATTTAGTGAAGGATCATCTTATAATGCTACCGTCAAACAAAGCAAGATAAGATGCATAAAGGATTAACATCACATGCAATCAATATAAGTGATATGATATGGCCATCATCATCTTGTGCTTGTGATCTTCATCTCCGAAGCACCGTGCTTGCGATCTCCATCTCCAAAGCACCGTTATGATCACCATCGTCATCGGCGCGACATCTTGATCTCCATCGTAGCATCGTTGTCGTCTCGTCAATCTTATGCTTCTACGACTATCGCTACCGCTTAGTGATAAAGTAAAGCATTACATGGCGATTGCATTGCATACAATAAAACGACAACCATATGGCTCCTGCCAGTTGCCGATAACTCGGTTACAAAACATGATCATCTCATACAACAAATTATATCACATCATGTCTTGACCATATCACATCACAACATGCCCTGCAAAACAAGTTAGACGTCCTCTACTTTGTTGTTGCAAGTTTTACGTGGCTACTACGGGCTTAGCAAGAACCGTTCTTACCTACGCATCAAAACCACAACGATAGTTTGTCAAGTTGATGCTGTTTTAACCTTCGCAAGGACCGGGCGTAGCCACACTCGGTTCAACTAAAGTGAGAGAGACAGACATCCGCCAGTCACCTTTAAGCAACGAGTGCTCGCAACGGTGAAACCAGTCTCGCGTAAGCGTACGCGTAATGTCGGTCCGGGCCGCTTCATCTCACAATACCGCTGAACCAAAGTATGACATCCTCGTAAGCAGTATGACTTATATCGCCCACAACTCACTTGTGTTCTACTCGTGCATAGCATCAACGCATAAAACCAGGCTCGGATGCCACTGTTGGGGAACGTAGTAATTTCAAAAAATTTCCTACGCACACGCAAGATCATGGTGATGCATAGCAACGAGAGGGGAGAGTGTTGTCCACGTACCCTCGTAGACCGAAAGCGGAAGCGTTATCACAACGCGGTTGATGTAGTTGTACGTCTTCACGATCCGACCGATCAAGTACCGAACGTACGGCACCTCCGAGTTCTACACACGTTCAGCTCGATGACGTCCCTCGAAGTCCGATCCAGCCGAGTGTTGAGGGAGAGTTTCGTCAGCACGACGGTGTGGTGACTATGATGATGTTCCACCGACGCAGGGCTTCGCCTAAGCTCCGCAACGGTATTATCGAGGTGTAATATGGTGGAGAGGGGCACCGCACACGGCTAAGAGATCTCAAGAATCAATTGTTATGTCTTTGGGGTGCCCCCCTGCCCCCGTATATAAAGGAGCAAGGGGGAGGCCGCCGGCCAAGGGGAGAGGCGGGCCATAGGGGGGAGTCCTACTCCCACCGGGAGTAGGACTCCTCCTTTCCTTGTGGGAGTAGGAGAAGGGAAGGGGGAAGGAGAAAGAAGGAAGGGTGCGCCCCCCTTCCCTAGTCCAATTCGGACCAGACCAAGGGGAGGGGTGCGGCCACCCTTGAGGCCCTTTTTCTTCTTTCCCGTATGGCCCAATAAGGCCCAATACGTATTCCCGTAACTCTCTGGTACTCCGAAAAATACCCGAATCACTCGGAACCTTTCCGAAGTCCGAATATAGTCGTCCAATATATCGATCTTTACGTCTCGACCATTTCGAGACTCCTCGTCATATCCCCGATCTCATCCGGGACTCCAAACTCCTTCGGTACATCAAAACTCAATAAAACTGTCATCGTAACGTTAAGCGTGCGGACCCTACGGGTTCGAGAACTATGTAGACATGACCGAGACACGTCTCCGGTCAATAACCAATAGCGGGACCTGGATGCCCATGTTGGCTCCCACATATTCTACGAAGATCTTTATCGGTCAGACCGCATAACAACATACGTTGTTCCCTTTGTCACCGGTATGTTACTTGCCCGAGATTTGATCGTCGGTATCTCGATACCTAGTTCAATCTCGTTACCGGCAAGTCTCTTTACTCGTTCCGTAACACATCATCCCGCAACTAACTCATTAGTCACAATGCTTGCAAGGCTTATAGTGATGTGCATTACCGAGTGGGCCCAGAGATACCTCTCCGACAATTGGAGTGACAAATCCTAATCTCGAAATACACCAACTCAACAAGTACCTTTGGAGACACCTGTAGAGTACCTTTATAATCACCCATTTACGTTGTGACGTTTGGTAGCACACAAAGTGTTCCTCCGGTAAACGGGAGTTGCATAATCTCATAGTCATAGGAACATGTATAAGTCATGAAGAAAGCAATAGCAACATACTAAACGATCGAGTGCTAAGCTAACGGAATGGGTCAAGTCAATCACGTCATTCTCCTAATGAGGTGATCTCGTTAATCAAATGACAACTTATGTCTATGGCTAGGAAACATAACCATCTTTGATTAACGGGCTAGTCAAGTAGAGGCATACTAGTGACACTCTGTTTGTCTATATATTCACATATGTATTATGTTTCCGGTTAATACAATTCTAGCATGAATAATAAACATTTATCATGATATAAGGAAATAAATAATACTTTATTATTGCCTCTAGGGCATATTTCCTTCAAGAGGTGGGCTGGTGCCCCTACGCGGGTGGGCTGGTCTTGGGCATGGTTATTTTCTCGGGGCCCATTTTCTCACGGCCCAACATCTATTCGGCAGCCCAGTTTTGTTTTTTTACTAGAAACTGAATTTGGGTGTGTACTCTGTTAACTGAAGAACAAAAATAGAGGAAACAGAGCATGAACACTGAATAGGGCCCCTGAGAATACCATTACAATAATTCAAGCAAGTTTTGCTTCACACAAATTCAAATTCATCTAACAAATGATCCCTGGCTAACTCAAACTACTGGGCACCCCTGAAACTAGCTGACACATTAACTGAAACTCTAACAAATTCTAGCGATTGATGAACATCAAGTAAAATAAACCCATAGCAAGGACACAACCATAAAATGCTCCAGCCATCATATTTGCTTGCTGCTTCAAATCGATCAGATGCTTTAGTTGTTTGCCAATTTTCTTCAATTCACACTTCAGTTCTGCACTGTGCATCATCGGATCGGCTCTGTCCGCCAAATTGGGGGCTTGTTCCACGGCAAGCCGCCCCCCAAAATTGAGCTCTTGGGTTCGGGTTGATCCCTCCAATTTCAACCTTTCAACATAGTCATCGAGCCACTCAAAATGCCCACATTTCTTCAGAACCTGAAAAATAGGGGGCCGGCGGCGCATGAATCCTAGATCCACCACCCAGATCCACCGCCCTAATTCGAGGAAAAAAGAAAGAAATCGGGAGAAATTAGACCATAGGATTGGTCAAGAACACAGATCTAACCTGCCCCGGCTGTGGCTTGCTCAAGTATTTCACAAATTCGCGCCCACGGTTGCCATTTTCTTCCCTCACACAAGTCAAACGCTTCAGAGGCTCCATGCGCGGGCAATCGGGGCATCTTGTAAACGGCAGTGGACCGTACTGCGTCCATGATTGGCGGGAGGCCGAAGTCGAGCTAGACATCACTCGCCGGCGGCGCGCTTCGTTGCCGGAGCAGAGGAAGAAGAAGGTGGGAAAGGAAAGGGGCAGGGCAAGCAATGGAGGGCGGGGGGGGGGGGGGGGGGGGGCGGGCTCGGGTCGGGGCACGCTGATGAGCACGGGCATGCTTGCGTGGATAAGTTGTGGGTCCCACCCGCATGCGAGTAACTGCTAGGTCCCGCGTGTCATAACTCGAATCGCTAACCCCTCGTGTTTTTCATTTCATGGTTAAACAGAGCCATGTCGCATTGGAGCTATTGTTTGCTTCTAAAACGTCGCATCACAGCCATTCATTCGAACTACATCGCACTCTTTCCAATTCGCATGAAAAACGTCGCACAGGAGCTATTGGCCCCTCTCCGGCGGCGACGGGAACATGTCCAACGCCTGAAGCTCCCCGGCCATGGAAAAGCTCGGCCCCTCGTTACTGGATTTTGGGGATTGATTCGGCGGCGGCGGTGTTGTCTCGCTCTATATAAAGCCAGCCAGAGCCAAAAGGAGCCCTACCTGGTCTAGTCGAGATTGACTTGGAGTGGGGAATCCGCGTCCGGACAACGTAGGGAGTACACACCAAACTTTCCGGCGCAGGTTCCAAATTAATCGGCGCCGACTTGTTCCGTTCGAGTCCAAACTTGCTTCTTCTACCGGAGATGGCGCATGCTCCATGCCGCAACACGGCCCTCAGCAGTCCGTACACGGACGCATGACCATGTATATGTTACTCATATTCTTCCTATATATACACGGCATCTGAACTTGCCAGCGCCGCATGTCTCGTGATATTTGAATTGGTGTCCTGATTACAAAAAAGGTTGGTATTTCAACCATGTAACTGGACTCCGTGGTGCCTGATCTAGACAGCGGGGTCTGCGCCGGGGCGACCTTGGCTCCTCCTTGACCCGCTAGAGTGGGGACTCCGGCTCGCACTTCACGTGATGGCACGACGGGGACGGCGGCTCCTCCTTGACGCGCGCCTGCGATGGTGGTGCCGGGCCCATCTGATGAAGTGAACGCTCCGTCATTATCTCTTCATCTGTCAGATCGGTCTCTGTGAGGAGGTGGGGCCGCTGCTGCGCCGTCTGGTCCTCCTCGTCGCCGGAGGAAATGACGATCTATTGCCGCCGTGGATGCCGAAGGGCCCAGAGAGCGGCGGCGGCAGCGCCAAGATCCACCTGAAAAGGAATTGCCACCGCCACTGCCTCCGCCTACCTGTGCGGAGAACCATGACTTCGGTATTGCTATTGGAGTTTTGGTGGCTCGGAGAAGAGGAGGTGGTGATGTGCATCGCCAGCACGAGGCTTACATGGCAGCGGCCATGGCCAGGCGAACAACCGAGAGTTTGTTTCTCTGGACGCGACATCGCATTGAAGTGGTAACACTTGAGAGTGACGTTCGTTAACGCCGCCGGTTTGCCGGAAAGAACATGTTTCTGTCGACTATGAAGGAGTCTATGATAACATCGTTAATCTCAAGATAATGTGCCGGCTCGGTCTCTCGGAAGTGCTTATAGGGTTAGAGTGTGTGTGCACACGCGTTATAGGGGTGAGTGTATGTGTGTATGTTAGCATGTGCGTACGTACCATATTAAATAAAAGTGTGTCACGTTTTTTTTGAGAAAAGAGGATGACCCCCGGCTTCTCCATCTGGGTGATGTATGCATCCACTTTATTAATTATTCACAGAGACCTAACAAAGTAATACATCCATATATCTGAAGCCGCCATCTTGACAACAACTGTCGTTATTCCTATCCATTGACTAAGGGATGCACAAAGTGTGAGCCGAATACCTAGACCTCTCACCTAAGCCTAACATCTAAAGCCGAGACTCCAACCAAACCACATACTAGGTCTACGTCACAAACTAGTCTGACAAACTTAGGTCGTCGCCGCCACCGTCTTCCATCGATCCATCTTCAGAGCAAATACTGACGCATCAACCTTGACAGGCCACGCCGCCGAGGCTCCACGTCGTCGATGTGTCACATGGAATGCCGCTCCACCACAGATGAAAGAGTGTCATGTTTAAGCATGCAAACTTTATATAGTGACAATTTATTAAGTAATCATGTTCAACAGAATGATCCATACGACCAAGCCCAAGTGTTTCAATTCCTAAACACAAGCAAGCTATTACAGAAGTGAGTACCCTAAATAAGCGTAAACAAACAGATGAAGAGAAGTCAGCCCAGTAAAGCTAGACGAAAATTAAGACGAAGACACAACCATATATAGATGGGGCTGCATAATGTGCGTAACTTAGCTCTACACAAGTTACAACACTAGTAACTTGGATATATAACTTGGTTTTCGACATGTAGCGCCTGTAATGCTTCGATAGATGTTAGAGTGCCAGCAACATAAGTGGAGTAGTAACTTATTTCTCCCGCCTGTAGTCAAGGTAGAGCTTGGGGACGTCGACGTAGCCCTTGGTGAGCAGGTCGACGCGGATCTTGGCGAGCAGGACACCCATGCTGTGGGGTTCCTTCCTCTTGTGCGCCTGCACCTCCTCGTCCAGCTCCTGCCTGCGCGCCTCGAGCCACCCTTGCGGGAACACCCCGGTGGGCGCGAGCTCCGCGGCGGTGGGGATCTTCACCAGGCCCTCGGCGTTGTAGAAGGCGGCCATGATACGGTTGTCGTCGAAGCGAACCATGCCTTGGGCGACCGGGGTCGCGGTGGCGGGGTCGTACTCCCTGATGATCCTGTCGACCGCGTCGTCCAGTTCACGTGGATCCATCGCCGCCGACTCGGGAAACGTTAGCAGATCTGTTTTGAGTATCTCCCGGAGAGGAGCGTCATCCGAGCAGGACGCCTTCTCCGCGGGCGCCGGGAACATGTCCAGCGCCTCACTCTCCCCTGCCTCGGGAGCAGCCACATCGACGGAACCCTCCTTGCCGGCCATCGGTAGACCCACAATACTTAGTCTCGGACGATGGCGATGGATTTTGGGTATTAGAGATTGATGTGGCGGCGGTGCCGGAGTATACAAAGCCAGCCAGAGGGAGACGTACGAAGCCTACCTTTCCCTTTTCCTAACTCGTGATGCTGGGGGAGTCCGTAAAGAATATTTCACGTGAGGTTCAAAAAATATATATTCACGTGGCCAACGTAAATAAGGCTGATTCTGCTGGAAATACTTAGATTCTGATGTGGGTTTTAGTTCCCTATTTTCTCAATCTATTAATCTTCAAAAAATATTGGTGCAACAACCAAGTGTGTCTCATAAAAAGAATGATAAACCAAGTGCTACATACGGTGGAAAGCTAGCTTTCTGCTTGTTCTTGCTTGGCAATCATGGGTACGTGCTAGTGGAAGTGCATGGATTGTCCCAGGGTGCTACTACACTGTGTGTGCATGTTGCCCAAGGATCATGAAAATCTCTTCTGTCTTTTGAATCATTTGTATCGTAAAAGTTTTGCACTTATAAGAAAATCAACTGTTTAGTCGAGAAATGCCAGGACCTGGCTGACACGACGTGTAGCCAGGTGAAGACAACAGATGTTGCCACGTCGGACGAGGAAAATAATAAAGAGACTGGACTTAGGGCATCTTCGATCTGCGCGTCCAGAACTCGCGTCCCTTGCATCCCCTAGGGGCGAGCGGGGGCACAAACCCTAGCCCCCCGCTGCCCCCTCCTCCTCCCTCTCCCGTCCCCTCGCCTTCCCTATAGGTGGCCGCTTAGAAAGCCCGTGCTCCACCGGCATGGATCTCATGTCCCACAGCCGTGGCGCGGCTACCTGGAGGGTGGTGCACGGCGGTGTGAGATCTTCCTACACGTCTGCTCCTCCTAGACGCGTGGCGTCGCTCCGGTGACAACATGGGGACGATGGACTCGACAGAGATCTACAACGCAAGGGCCCCAGAGTAGCTGCTCCGGACACGGCGGCGACGGTGTCCATTCCGTCAGGGTTGATGGGTCAGGAGGTGGCTTCATGTGGAAGTGCCTGGGAGCAGCAAATCAAGGGATCCCATACCCGAATTTGTCGCCGGAAGCGCGTTGCGGCCGGAGCTTTCTCAGGCATCAACAGTGATTGATGCGGGAGGTCCGCAGCCCTACGTGATATGCAAACGTGGTCATGAACTCATGATCACACACAAAACATGTGCAATCGTTACATGTCACAAAAAGCAAGAAAACATGTTCCGAACTGTAACATGATGTATATGAGGACACAAGAATGTATACATAAATGCGAGACTGACACAATCACACATCCGAGTAACCCAAATATGCTATCAAGAGATAGATAAACAGCTAGAGAAGGAAGCATGCCCGAGTTACACGAAAACTAGAACGGCACTGCACACAACAACATTGCAATGGCCATTGTGAGAATAGAAAACAAACACAAGAGTCTCCAAAAAGCATTTCAATGGCAATCGTCGGACAAACTTAGTTAGATACATGGGAGCTCACAAAATCCACTGTACATGTATGAGAAAACCAGGAGTGAAACGGATCACTAGGAATCAGGCGTGCATTCTTTGCATAAACTGCTTCATCCATCCATCACTGCTGGTGGGTGCTGAACCCGGATGGGCACCGTGAAGTCAAGGTAGAGCTCGGGGAGCTCGACGTAGCCCCTGGTGAGCAAGTCAGACGCGGATCTTGGCGAGCAGGAATCGCAAGCTGTCGGGCTCATACCTCTTCTCCGGCTGCACACCTCCTCGTCTAGCTCCCGCCTCCGCTCATCTAGCCACCCTGGCGGGATCACCTCGGTGGGCAGGAGGTCCTCGTTGGTGGGTAACCCCAACCAGTTGATGTGGATGAATGCCCGACTGATGTCATAGTCTCCGAAGCGAACCATGCCTCGGGCGGTCGGCGTCACGGGGGAGGGTTTGGACTCCCTGATGACCCTGCCGACCGCATCGTCCAGTTGACGTCCGTCCAGCACCGCCGCCTCCGGGAAGGCTAGCAGATCTGACTTGATTCTCTCCCGCAGCATAGCCAGGTCGGCCGGCTCGGGGAACATGTCGACCGGCGAAGCCTCGGGAGCATCCTTCGTTTTGACGACAAACGGTGGATGGTCGCTCTGGGGCACGATTGTGATTGCTGTGGATTTTTGAGGCGCCCAGGCGTTTGAGGGGTGTTTGAGGCGCCCGACTGTAAATGCTCGTAGAGCTTTTGAATTGTTCAGCTTGTTTTCCTGTACTCTGCTCCAGCAGTTCTGTCCCTCCTTCCGCACTCATAAGAACTCATCTCATGGCAGGGTTCGTGACTGGATGACACTGAGTATATATCAAATTTCATACTGAAATAACATTTCAATAAATCCACATGGCATGAATTATCAGTCTATCACTGTATGCAAAATGCATAGTAGTACTAGTACATAGGGTCACTTGAGATTTGAACAAAACACGAGGATATCCATTCAGGACAAAACAACCTTTAATGCATTTAAAGAGAAGTGATATGAATAGAAAAGATGAAGGAAAACACACCAAAATGCCATGCTACTAGTGCTTGATTACTGTAATGTTAACTTTGCGGGGTGGGCCAGTTTTACGCAACAACAAGAAATCTTGGGACTCATCACTCGTATACAGTTCAAATCCAAACCTTGTCTCTATCTAACCTAGATACCAATAATCAAACCTATTTTGTACGAAGAGTACCTCTTTTATCACAGGATAGACCCAACGATAAAAGTTCACTTATAACGGCTGGCTCCTGAAGAAGAAACTGGTGCCGTCTTGCATGAATCATAGAATTATTGTCGTGGTTTTAGTTAAAACCACGTCACCAAAACATTCACCAGCTTCCACCCGAAAGCATGACACCAAAACAAAAGCTTCAGCCATCTCTACTCCACTGAAGCCCAAGAGCAAACAGATGTCATTGGGAGGCAATGAGTGGTGGCTGGTGGATATGATTTCTATACTATACACCCGCTTACAACTGGGTCCACAAGCGGGGTTCCGAGTGCTAAAAAACAAGCTTGGATTGTGCGTGCTCAAAAGGAAAACAAGGGGGGATCTGCTGGTTGCAATATTCAAACTGAATTTATTGTACATATTTTTCTGGGAACTAGTTTGTTGTATGTATATGAGTGGAGTGGTTTTTACATGAAAATAAAAAAGAAGAAAATGGTGGTGCTGCTTCCAGAAAATGTGGTGTCATCTTTGCACATGAAGCATTTCAAGACATCATTACCCCAGAGTTCTCCAAATGTATTGAACATGCATATTATGAAGCAACATGGATAGTCTACAATTCCGCCGAGTAATATTTGGTACTCCAATTTCATGCCCGTTACATTTGAAAAGGCTAGTAACGAGAAGATAAATTTTATTCAAGCTAATCAACAATATGTTGTGGCTGTCGGATATTCAAGCTAATCAACAATCAGCAGTGACCATTATACATTTGAAAAGGCTAATAACAAGAAGACAAATTTTATTAATCGATTGAGATTCCTTGCCATAAAAACGCTTTTACTCCCAGATCTTACAAATGCATTCATAATTTTCTTAGAGCAAAGGCACACCTCCCCTGCTTTGATGGAAACAGTTCACAAAACTCATGCCTATCTTGTTGAGCAAAGCATACATGTTCTTCATACTACAATCTAAAAGCACGCATACATTTATATCTATAACTACACACGAGATCTCTTCAATGCGAGAAGGCGCTCTACTACATCTGTCATTGATGGTCTTTCATCCACATCAAGACCAAGACATCCCATGGCAACCCTTGTAATGCTACTAAGAAGCTCCAAATCTCTTGGTTCTTCAAATTCTTTGTCGAACAACTCGGTTGGTATCATCTCTTTTTTCTGAGCATCAAGGAAGTTTCTTAGTAAGCTATTGTTATCCAAATACGTAGCCTTTCTCCCACTTACAAGTTCCAATAGTACAACTCCAAAGCTGTAGACATCACTTTTTTCTGTCAGTAGGCCAGTTTGTAGATATGCTGGATCCATGTAAGTCCTGTCGCCAATGACTGTTAAGGTGTGCTCTTTATCTTTTGCAATCAACCTTGATATACCAAAGTCAGATATCTTTGGTACATAATCATCATCCAAGAGTATATTTGCTGGTTTCACATCACCATGTAGAATTGTCTTGCTAGTTTTTGAATGCATGTAAGCAAGACCATCGGCTGATTCTGCAGCAATATTTAGACGTTTATCTATGTCAAGAGTCACCTTCTTCTTGTCGTTGTTGTTGTTGTTGTTGTTGTTGTTGTTGTTGTTGTTGTTGTTGTTGTTGTTGTTGTTGTTGTTGTTGTTGTTGTTGTTGTGAAGAGTGTCATCGAGGCTGCCTCTTGAGAGGAACTCGTAAACTAGCATCGGCATATCAACTTCCAGGCAACAACCTACGAGCCTAACAATGTTCTTGTGGATGACTTGAGATTGAATAATGACTTCGTTTGCAAATTGCTCGTTTGGTGCGATATTGTCCTTAATGGGCTTCTTTACCGCAACTAGTTGATTATCAAGAAAGCCCTTGTAAACTTCACCATAGCAACCCTTGCCTATAAAATTTGTAGTTTTTATAATCTGCTTGAGCTCGTCTCTTGTGTAGATCTTTATAATTTTTGCCTTTTCTAGTGCAGGGCCGCCATTTCTCTCAAAAAATGGTCTCATCTTCCTTTTCTCTCTACGGAGAAGGACGACAAACCCCAAAAGTGCTATGAGAAAAAGACCGCCGGTTGCACCTATATACGGGGAGCAAAGAAACCACGTTATATACCTTATAGATCAAACCATTTATAGACCTTGTGCACAAGTGAACCTTTGTGATTATGTGATCAACAAACAGATCGATATAAGGTCAGTTAGTAAAAACATGGATCAGACTATGCCGCAATATATAAAGACAGTCAAACAAATTTGCCAAATCATATGCATATCCAAATTGGTTCTTTAGATGATAGGTTGAGGGTAATTAAGTTGGTTACCTAGTGACAGCTTTGCTGGTAGAGGAAATATATCGGTGCAACGCCCTTGTATGGCATTGCCCCTGGTTCCGGCAGGGCAGGTGCACTTGTATCCTCCTTCCATGTTCTGGCATATCCCATGGCAAGGGTACAGATCTGGCCGCTCACACTCGTTAATGTCTACAAACCAGGCAAGCGTGCATAGTTCTTAGTAATATAAATAGCTAGATAGATGAATTAATGCCACAGATACTCCTACTAGATGAACGAATTGATGAAAGGTCTAGTATATATGACCTTGGCAACCAGCAGTTGGTATATAAGGATTGCCTTGGTACCCGTCCAAGCACCTGCAGATGTAGGCATCAGTGTAAAAGAAGGGGACTTGGACGCACATGCTGTTGTCGCTGGTGCACGCGTATCCCTTGGGCGCTGGTTGATGAGGTCGCGGACATTGATCGAAACCGGCGACAAAGTCTAGCACGACGGGCACCCCTCGGGCGTCGTTCCTCCGCAAGAAAACGTCGCCGTCGAGGTCCGTCGTCGTGAAGTTGTACCAGGACTTGTCCGCAAGCATGGCGTAGGAGCAATCTTTGTTTTTGTAGTACTCCCTGTCAAGATACACGCTGACGTCGAACACGCCGGGTCTCAACGGCTCGGGCTGTATGGCGACCTGGCAGCAGCCCCAGCCTGAGCACGCCGTCGTGTTGATGCCCTTGGGCAGGGAGACTCCCGCGTACGCCTCACAACTGGGACCAAGGTTCTGCTGGGCCTTGGCAGATCTCCCGATGCCCATCAGCACGGTGCTTCCCTGTGACAGCAGGAACGGACTCTGGTACGGGAATTGTATAGTTATCGTTCTCGCCGTGTTCCACGTCGAGTTGAATCTGCAGTCGTAGCTGAACGGGGCGTGCACCAGTAGCTTCCCCTCCACCACGGACACGCCCGAGAGCTCAACAGGCGACCAGGATGAGTTGATAAACTTATCTGGCTCGCGGATGATGTTGGTGGAGTAGTAGATTACTTCGGTCTTGGTTTGCCCCCAGCCGAAAGTAGCATCAGCGGGAAAGAAGGCGCGGGGGGGGGGGGGGGGGGGGGGGGGGGGGGGGGGGGATGGAAGGTGTCATCACAGGTGATTCGGAAGCCTGGGAGGTAGCAGTCATCCTTGATGCCGAAGGGGTAAGGGATGCTCACTTGGCCGCACTTGTCGGGGCACCCCGGGAGCGTGATCGGTGCCGGCGTAACACCATGTTTTTGCTGGCTGGCCACTACCATGATTGCTGCTGCCTCGAGGAGGAGCGGTGACAGAAGCAGGTAGGTCGTCATGGTGAATTGGTGCTGGTGATGATGCTATGTGTTTCTTACTCTTATTATATAGTAGTAGATCCAGTTGGAGAACTCTTCTTCCATGGAGTTCTGTACATGGATGTTTGTGACTCTTATTACATGCTGTACATGGATGCCGTCCTGGAAAAGCTTTCACACGGATGATGGTCAGTCAGTCATCAATGGAGCTCCCACTTACACAGATTCATTAATAGAATAAGATGCCCATATCAAACTTTATACACTCTTTGGAATCCTCATTCTATTCCTCCAGAAGAAAAGAAAAGAAACATGATTGATTGCGTCCCACAAAAAGAAAAGATAGATACTTTTGCTAAATGTCAACAAAAAAAATCATGCTTTTGCTAAACCTGATACTATCTTGTCTGCCAGGTGCCATCTCATTTCAGGAGACCCCGGCTTCTCGGGAGAAGAGTGAATACGAATGCTCGACTTGACAGCAAGAGGTGAACCCAAGTGTGCCAATACAAATATATGTTTTCTCTCTAAAAGAATCCTTTTCTGTAGCTGATTGTGCACATCGCTTTCCTCTAAAGCAAGTGGTAGACAATGCAATCCTCCCACACTAATTTAAAACATGCATCTCCAATCAATCGAATGCTTTTAGTTCTTCATCTTAGTCTTCCAACTTTAAACATATAAAATTGCAACTTTGTTGAGCACTGGTTAAAGGTACCCCTACTGGCCACTGTATTATATGCAAAATCACGAGCTGTGTGGGCAACCATCAATATGATCTTTATGAAGAGAAACAGAGAAAGTACTATACTCAAGATTCGAGTACCAGCTGACGTCCGTCCAGCACCACCGCCTCCGGGAAGGCTAGCAGATCTGACTTGATTCTCTCCCGCAGCATAGCCAGGTCGGCCGGCGAAGGGAGCATGTCGACCGGCGAAGGGAACTCCCCGCCCTCGGGAGCATCCTCATCGCCGGAGTCGGCCGCCTTCTTTTGACGGCCATCGGTGGATGGTCACTCTCGGCACAATTGCTATTGCTGCGGATTTTTGGGGTTGGGTTCCGGATTGATGCGGCTGCAGTGGTGTCGTCTCATCTATTAAAGTCAGCCAGAGGCGAGGAACATTTTCTTTAGGGCAGAGGCGAGGAACCGTAGCTAGCAGGGAGACCTGTTGGAGTTGTCCGAACATTCATACTTTTTTTTGAGGGAACCAAACATTCATACTTGAAGGGTCTTGTTCGAGAGTCGGCTTCCAAGCCATGGAGTTTGTGTGCTATACGGGTGTGACTTGTAGTGCTAGTCTGGTTAGAGCTAAACTTGAGCTTTGGCCGTATGGTATTAGGAGTTTTTATGTACGTGGACTAGTTGGAGATAGGTTTAGACGTGAACTAGACAAAGTAGGTTACCACCAGGGTTTGTGGGTGTACATATGCATACACACCGGTCCATGAGATTTGTATCCGACTATGTGAGAACACCAGAGAAAACGCGTGGTACACTGGTACTAGCCACCATAGCTTATGGTTGTTGTTTATTACTTGTTCAAGGGCATTTCTTTTCTTTTCCGAGAGAGCACGAAAGTTTTAAGAACTCGCCGGCAGCAGCATATTCACTGTAGCACGACTGTGTACATTAGCGTTTCAGTTTTTAATTACTTTGAAGATATTTGGAAAATACGAATATTTTTTTGAAAAAACGTGAACAAAATTTAAATTCCAACAAAGTTTTTGAAAACAAGGAAATAATTTTGAATTTCAAACATTTTTTGAAAGCAAGGAGTAAAAATATTAAATGTGATTCTTATTGAATTCCGAACATTTTTGCAAATTTTCAAACAAATTTTGAAAATCTTAACATTTTTTAAAAAATGTGATCAAGTTGAAACCCCGAAAGTTTTTCGGAACCGCGATCGTTTTTCAAGTACCGCAAATTTTTGAGTATCCCCTTGTCCAGGACACCATCAGGGGTGCTTTGGACTAGGCAATAGTTGGGTCGAGACAGCAAACCGCGGATGGATGACATGGCGGCCATCGCTGGAGTAGTTTTCTTTTACTATTTGGCTCGCTGGTGTAGTTTACTGGATTGGGTGCAAGTAAATATCTATAGAATCATACATTTTAATTTTTCATTCTACAATTTTCTATTAGTAGTAGGTAATTATTTCTGTTTATTTACTTGCACCCCAAACAGGCAAGCATTCATTCTACAAACAACAATCAATTTTTTATATCTCTTCCATGATATTTAGCGAAACTATAATAGACACTAACACCAATATATCTATGTAAGCTTAATCTATGGGTCAATAAGTTATCTATCAAGACTTACATTTTTGTTCGTATCTATTTTTCCTTTGATCTAAAATAATTTAGTTAAACAGAAAATTGACAATGTCTCATAAAGGAAACAACTACATCACACTCTTTCTAATTAATATATGCTTTAAATTTAGTGAAATTAAATTCTGCACAACCAATGCTATAATCATTTAATAAAAATATTGTATCTTAATATTTAGTGATACCATTATGTAGTCACTATGCATGAGAAAAAAACTATATTGGTTAAAAACATATTTTGAACACCTAACAGACCACTAGTTGTCAAAAAGGTAAATTATAATTACTAAGAACTAAAATAGTTTAGTATAAATTGCACCCTTTTGTCGCGATGCCAGGAATATGTCCAACGCCTCACACTCACCGGCCTAAAAAAGATGTACTCAAAACCCTGGCATCTACAATAGAAGAAAATGAGGGGATGCTTTTTGAAAATTTCGTGTTAAAAGAGGAGCTAAATTTGGGCAGAAGTTTTTATCTATTAATTGTTTTCCTAGTTGTAGTAATTGATAGTCAATTTTGATTCCTTATTATTTTCCAAGTTGCAAAAATTGTTATTGACTAGGATATATTTTATCTTTACCATGATTTAATATTTAATAGTATATAATGTATTAGTTAACTTTTCGAAACGAATCTAAAAATTTCTTTCTTTGACATGGATTGTATGTTATATCTTTGACTCGCGCATGTACCGTCCCTGCTTCGCTTGATAGCTTATTTTTGCATAAACAATAAAAATTCTTGGTGTAACATGTAAAGTTTCATATATTTTTTGTCACTCAATAATCATAGCACACTATCCAGATACTCGGCTATGATATTTTTTCTGCCGGGGAATCTTCCTATGATAGGATTGTAACCCTTCTTTGTAATAGAGTTGGTGAGATTCACCAATATGGAAACATATTGTATATTTCTGTCCTCTATCATTGAGAATAACATATTGAGATTCACCAAAACATATTGATATCCCGTCTCCTTGTAATATTCATCAGCACTCATATTACCTTGAGAGAGCCACTATAACTTGTTGTACATATCTCTTTTATAGTGCTCAGGAACAAAACATCGCCTCAAGAATTCTTTCATCCCTTGCCAAGTCATCGGGTGATGTCTTGAACGACAAATTTGATTCCACCAAACTAGCGCGTAACCGGTGAACTCAATTCCAGCAAGTTGTACTTTCTTATCTTCGCTATAATGATAGGCATAAATTTTTTGATCAACACACATCTCCCACTCCAAATAGCCTTCTGGTTCGCACTTGCTGCAGATTGAAGGAATTGAAAATTTTATGCGCCCACTCCGTCATCCATGGGAACATGTGCAACTTGACCCACTCGGTCAAGCGCTCTGCCATGAGTGTCAGCTTCAGGATGGGGCTCATAATGTCGCAGTCGTGGTGCGTACCCCGCCACATGATCAACGTTGTCGTCAAAGCCGTCATCTCTAGCATGAGGTTGTGCCACCAGATGGCAATCATGCACGCCGACATGTCCATCGCGAGCTGCTGGTACGTAATCCAGTGGAGCATGGTGGTGCGGAATCCATCGTTGGTGTATTGATGATGTCCGCCAAACCGTCGAACCTGGTGATCAGATCATCCATCCTTTTTCCAAGCTTCACCTCGAGTGTCTCATGACATTGCTTGACATAGTTGCACGTGTGGTCAAAACCATCCTCAATAATTTGAGGAATATCATCTGCTTACACGGGACATACAACTTCCTCAAAATCAGCAGCATCCTCGGCGCCCATGTTGTTGACAGAGTTTGACATCTTGATCAACACAGTACTATGAACAAGATTTGCTCTAAATACCACGTGATGAAGCAAAAACTAGAGATACGCTAATTCGTGTGTGTAGACGGTCCGATCTTTCATGGTACTATTATAGTCCTCCCGACATAGTAGATCGTTCAATAGCCACAAGAAAATATTCTAGTCGATGTTGATAGTAAATCAGGAAGAAACATTTTCTACCTTGCAATTTAACAAGAACAAAAATTAGCATGCAATTTAACAAGAAGAAAAATTAACCTACAACCAGATTGATGAGGATCAATCTCAATACAACAGAAATTGGTCCATGAGAGAATAAGGTTCCTTTGCCTCCGGCGGGCGCCGCCGCTGGTCCGCGTCGTCTCGGGTCTCCTTAGGACCATGGGTGTGTCGTGGATCCCAGCCCTTACCGACGGGAGGGCTCCGTTTCAGATGTTTCTTCAAGTTTTGTTAGGATTTCTGTCATGCTCAGGAAGACAGGACCGCACTGACTTTCTGAAGATGGAATAAGGTTCCTAGCCCCTGTCCTGGGGGTGCGTCTAGCATCGTCTAGCCACCGAGCGCGTGTACCGCCGATAATCTGCTAGTTTCCTTGATGTGGGCCACCCCCATGTCATCTGCGCCCCTTGCCAAATCACTGTACAGGCTGAAGCAGGTGCCTCGCGCCTGGAACCAACGGTTTGTCGCATTCATCTCAAGACTTGGCTTCCACACTACGACATGGGATTCCTCCTTGTTTGTGCTTTGACGCGATAAGGACACGAGGTATCTTCTGCTCTACATCGATGACACTGTCTTCGCAGTGTTGAGCATCAAGTTTCTATGCAGTGTATCGATCGTCTTCATGAGGAGTTCTGGATCAAGGACGCGGACCCTCTGTACTTCTTCCTCGGCATGAAGGTAAGCCATACGACTGTCGGTTCTTCCACTCACAGGAGTAGTACGCTACTGAGCTCCTCGACCTAGCGGCCATGACTAACTTCAAGCCCGCTACCACGCCTGACAACACGAAGCCCAAAGTGTCTGCCTCTACTGGTACCCTTGCTGCAGATGCCCCCCTGTACCATAGAATCGTCGAAGCTTGGTAGTACATCACGCTCATGCCGCCCGACAACGCCTATGTTGGGCAACAAGTGTGCCTTCACAAGGACGCCCCGCGTGACTCCCAATGGGCGATGGTGTAGTGCGTGCTCGGGTACACTCATGGCACCACTGGTCATGGCCTTCAACCTCATATCTCCTCCATCCATGAGCTCGTCGGCTACTTTGACTGGGTTGGGTGCCCGGATACGCGGTGCTTGACGTCAGGATACTGATCTACCTTGGGGGCTCGCTTTTCTCATGGTCGTCAAAGCGTTAGCCAACCATCTCTTGCTCCACTGGTGAGGAGAGTACCATGCTGTCCTCAATGTCGCTGCGAATTGCTTCTGGCTCGGGAAGCTACTCGGTGAACTTCATGGTGGCATGTGGTCTATTGCGACAATGTTTTCACGGTCTATCTCTCTCCAAGCCCAGTTCATAACAAGTGGACCAAGAACATCGAGCTTGATGTCCATTTCATATGCCAAAAGGTACAGTTCGACGAGCTGGGCGTCCTCCATGTGCCCGCCAGTCAGCAGTTATAGCGGACATTGTTACCAAGGGACTCCCGACAACGTCTACCCGTCCATGTCGCATGTACACAATCTCATGGTCCCACGTATAGCACAGGTGGTCGTTATTCTTTGCTTGATAGGCTACCCACGATGTGCATGTAAACCTGTACAAATACCCCTCACATCAATACAATCTTGTGTGCTGCATGTATTCCCTTTCTCCCAATGCCAATACTCGAATTAGATAGTTTATTTTGCAGAAAAGGCACACCTCGAAGGTTGTTGGTTTGAAAACAGAAAGCTGCCAACAGATCACGATAGATTTAAAGATGCAAACTTGACACAAGCCAAAGAGAAGTCGCCACAGATGTATTTGTAGTCAACGGGAACGTCTTCTCTCACTGGATGCACATCACCAGAATGCATGAAATATAAATCCAGAAAAATACGAGCACCGGTGTCAAGTCTAATACATGAACTCTGGTGGGCTAAGAATACCACTGTTCTCCTAACTATCTAACCACAGGTTGGTTTGCTGAAAGTCACTTGTTGCATTCAAATAGGGAAAACATGGTCATGAACTCATTGTTTTTTAGAAATGGAGGAGGACCCCCGGCCTCTGCATCTGGACGATGCATGCATCCACTTTATTAGTTATTCACACAAGACCTTACAAAGTCATACAACAGTAAGACTAAAGCCACCGTCTAGGCAACATCTGTCGCTACTCCTATCCAGTTGATGAAGAGATGCTAATAGTCTGGGCCTAATACCAAACAGACCTTGCAGCCAAACCTAACATTTAAGACCTGAGGTCCCAACCAGGACGCCTGCCAGGTATGGGGCACCTATCAGTCCGGCGCACTCCTCAACCAGGACGCCTGCC
Organism: Triticum aestivum; assembly: GCF_018294505.1. Classification (NCBI taxonomy): domain Eukaryota; kingdom Viridiplantae; phylum Streptophyta; class Magnoliopsida; order Poales; family Poaceae; genus Triticum; species Triticum aestivum. The sequence goes on along the minus strand of NC_057802.1, from coordinate 615,188,810 downwards.
GGGTATGAGGCCGCCGCAGCCACCTGCCACCAATCCATCTTCAGAGCTGTACTGTTGCATCTACCATGCCAGGTCTCTCTGCCATCGACGCCACCACGACGCCAGACATCGTGGTCCTCCTGCGCGAGTCCATCGCCACGCATCAGGCGCCGAGTCTCCACTGCGCCACGCCGCCGAGATCTGCCACCATCAATGTGTAGGATGAAGCACCGCTCCACCAAAGAAGCCGCCCACTGGTCCCTCGATCATGTGTACGCCTCCAAGAATGACGCCCCAAGTAGGAAACGACACCAACGTGCCGCCGTCATCCGATCTACTGATTTAGGGTTTCCCCCGGAGGTAGCGGATAGAGGTCTGGGGCTTCTCCACGGCGATGCCTTCAAGAAGGTAATGACACAAAAGAGTGCCGCCAACGCCGGTCTTGGCATCAAGCCGAGAACGAGGTTTTCACCCGGATCCGCTCTATATGTATGATAAACCAGGAGTGAAACGGATCACTAGGAATCAGGCGTGCATCCTTTGCATAAACTGCTTGATTCATCAATCTCTGCTGGTGAGGGCTGAACCCGGAGGGGCGCGGTGAAGTCAAGGTAGAGCTCGGGGAGCTCGACGTAGCCCCTGGTGAGCAAGTCGACGCGGATCTTGGCTAGCAGGAATCGCAAGCTGTCGGGCTCATACCTCTTCTCCGGCTGCACCTCCTCGTCTAGCTCCCGCATCCGCTCATCCAGCCACCCTGGCGGGACCACCCCGGTGGGCGGGAGGTCCTCGGTGGTGGGCAACCCCAGCCAGTTGTCGTGGATGAAGGTCTAGCTGATGTCATAGTCGCCGAAGCGAACCATGCCTCGGGCGGTCGGCGTCACGGTGGAGGGGTAGGACTCCCTGATGACCCTACCGATCGCATCGTCCAGCTGACGTCCGTCCAGCACCGCCGCCTCTGAGAAGGCTAGCAGATCTTACTTGATTCTCTCCCGCAGCATAGCCAGGTCGGCTGGCACCAGGAACATGTCGACTGGCGAAGGGAACTCCCCACCCTCGGGAGCATCCTCGTCGCCGGAGTCGGCCACCTTCCTTTTGACAGCCGTTGGTGGATGGTCGCTCTCAGCATAATTGCGATTGCTGTGGATTTTTGGGGTTGGGTTGCGGATTGATGCGGCGGCAGTGGTGTCGTCTCGTCTATTAAAGACAGCCAGAGGCGAAGATTTTTTTTTCCAGGACAGAGGCGAGGAAGCTTCCAGTCCATAGAGTAAGTTTGTGTCCTGTACGGGTGTGGGCTTGTACTGCTAGTCCGGTTAGAGCTTACTAGCAAACATGCCCATGCGTTGCAATGGGAAACATACCCGTTCCATGTCTCTAGCTTATATGGACCTTATGTTGCAACATCATAAGAGAAAAAAGCATTTGATTTTACATTTCCATATATTTTTTGTTTACTTGTCTACACTATATCATATAAGGGATATCACAAAATAGCACTACAATGAATCAGGTTTACTAAGGCAGTGCTGCATTAGAATCATTAAATAATTCATAAATCAAAGATAATAAGGTGATGATGCATTGGATTCATTAAATAATCCATAAGTCAAAGACAATATAGGTCCAGAAATAATACATATGTCAACATGAGCTAAATTCAAATATATTCAGTTAGCAGTTGTCATACCAAAAGCAGTAGGGCAAATGAATACATCTTTAACATAGAAAATTTTGCATGAATCTCATCTTTGTCTTTTATTATCCAAGATTACCACCACTGACATCATAATTCTTCTGCCCATCGATAATTTTCACGGCATATGATTCTTCAGGACTGGACACTACAATATCAATTTTACACACGTGCAGAATATTGGCATGCCTTTATGCGTACTCTGAACATATTTAAGGATGGAACATTTAAAGATTAAAATAATATATACCTAAACTATGCTATGGCTGTGTCTTTTGATCAGTTTACATGTATTCATGGTCGAAATATGAAGAAAACAACATACAGTATATCCATATCCTTCAAGGCAATGGTATAGTTCACTAACTGGAAAAATGATGCATTACATATTCGCCAACTATGAACTCTTGTTGTGTGAAGTTTTTCTCATGTTTATCTATCATTAGGGGAATACACAGTGTCAGGTAAGCAACGTAAGTCTTGCATGTTCCATCCTTAAATTTGTTCAGAGTATGCATAAAGGCATGCCAATATCTTCACAGCCATGCACCTTGTACACATCTTACATGGGATGACGACCCAGCAGCCGCCCATCTGCTACGTACCGGCACTGTCGCTTAAATGTGATCTTCTACCAAAAGCTAATCTATCTTGCTCCTTCACAAAGCTAGCTCTCCGTAGCTGATTGATTCCTTGAAGTAGGCACCGACAGGGCAACCACATGATTGGCAAAGTGCTTGTGTTGCTTTGATCGGATAATTTACTGGAGAAATTTTGGAACCACTGCATTTATTTTCCATTGCCCAACGGAAGCCACCATATTGGTGTGCAGTCACGTCACATACCAGCTCTTCAGTCCTCTTGATCTCAAATCGCCCAGATCACCACAGCTAGATATATCTACTCCATCTTCAAGTCTACAGAGCGGCAGTGACCTGGGACGACGTTCCTGACGCTAAGGAACTCCACCATGAGGATTGGAAACGCAGCCATAGCCTCCGGCTCACATCATGCCATATCTTACCTTGGTGCTGTTGACTGCTGCGCTGGCCGGGATTCCACCGAGAGCATGACGACCCGGCATCGAAGTGTTCCCCAGACGGCAGTGTGGCGGCACAGGGGTTCATGGTCGTCGCCAATCATCTCTAGTGGGGCGGCTCGGCGCATCGTCCCTGAGCGCTGGTTCTGCGGGCCAGCACGCTGACGACGGCGACCAGTGCACAACCAGCCGAACAGGGCAGCCGGCGACGACTGCAACGGGATGCACGAGAAGAAGGCTGCATGCGTTGAGCCACAATGCGCCGCCGGCAAGAAACGGAGGCCAGGCCCAAGCGCTGACCGTGATGCCGGGATGAAGACTGGCACAGAGCTGTGAGGACTGTGACGTACTCGCGTATGAACGGGCACTCGTCCTCCTAGCTCTGTGGCATCACGCACAGCTCCGTTAGCTGCTATAACATGGTGGCGGCGGCGTGGCGGCGCAGGTTCCCCTGTGAGTGTTGACATGTCGTGCAACTCGTGCTAGACCGCCGCGAACAGCAGCTCCGACCTTTCACTCCGGCTCCCCTGCACCGCCGCTGAGTGTGATTCTCGTGGCGAGCAAGGTCGACGTGGTGGCGGCGCCAGCCTCTTCGGTGCAAACGTCGTCGACGAAGGGCCGCAACATGTTGACCAGGAGCTAGGAGGAGACGGCCGTGACAGCAGAGAAGCGAGGCTAGGGAAGCGGAATCCAGCGGTGGACTGGTGCGTGCCGGAGGTCACGTGCGGCGTGATTCGGACGGAACGACAACACAAGATGATAGAGAGAAGCATGTGCAGCGAAAAATTTACGTCCATGGGTTCCAATCGTAGAAGGACACGGGATTGCATGTGGGCTGGTGCAATCAAAGGTTTCCTTTCCAGTCTAATCAATCGGGCGTGCGTTATTATGTTTCATTTTATGGACTGCGGGCTACCCAGCCTCGCGTCAATGGCACTTTGGCCTAGGAACCCTTTGATGTACTAAACAACGCTTCGGATCTTTTTAAATCTCAATCGTCAATCTTTATGTTTAATATAAAATTAACGGATATAAAAAAAGACGTATGGAGAACTATGAAAGCCTTCGTCTTTTAATATTAGGTATAGATATAGATATAGATATAGATGTACAGGACTAGTTGGAGATAGCTTTAAACATGCCAAACTAGGTTACCACCGGGGCTTGTGGGTGTACATATGCATACACCCCGGTCGGTGAGATTTGTATCCGACTATGTGAGAACACCGGAGAACACGCATGGTAACTCGTATGCGAGAGAGCGCGAAAGTTATAAGAACTTGCCGGCAGCGGGATATTCATTCTATCACACTCATGTACCGTAGTGTTTCAGTTTTTCACTACTTTGAAGGCATTTGGAAAATACGAACAATTTTTTGAAAAAATGCTTTTTTTAATTCCAAAATAGCTTTTGAAAACATGGACATAATTTGGAACTTCAAACATTTTTTTAACATTGTGACTCTCATTTTCGGTAAACTAGGACAAAAAATTTGAAATTTAAAAATATTTTTGATAACAAGGACATAATTTGGAATTTCGAACATTTTTTGAACATTGTGACTCTCTTTCCGGAAAACTAGAAACAAACAATTTGAATGTGATCTTTATTAAATTCCGAACGTTTTTGCAAATGTTTGAACAAAATTTGAACATTTTTAAAAAAAGTGATCAAATTGAAACCCCGAAAGTTTTTCAGAAGCGTGATCATTTTTTGAAGTACCCCAACATACTTTCAAATTGCAAACATTGTTGAGTTTGTGAGTGAAATTTAAAAATAATTTTTTTAGACATTTCAAAACATTTTTGAATAATAATGTGGTTTTTTAATTTGCAGATTTTCTTTTTGAATTTATGAGAAAAGCTAAAAAACCTGATCCTTTTTTGGAATCTGGCCTTTTGGTAGAAACCCAAATATGTTTCCGAAATCTCCAAACATTTATAAAAAATGCAAACATTTTTTGAAAAAGGAAAAGAAGTAAAAATAAAACAATGAAACACCAAATTAAGGAATGAAAAATGAAAATAAACAGATAAAGATAAAGATAAAACTAAAAAAGAACCGAATTTGAAAGAATGAGCTTCAGATAAGGCTTTCCATCGACGTGTGCGGGCATTGGTTATTCTTCTTCTTCAACACGACCTGGCGGGACTGGGTTGGGCCTTCTTCGAGTTCAGTTAACTTTTTTAATTATTTTATTGATTGAAAGAAAATGGTTCCTTCGTTTCCCTAAAACATAAAGGTAAATGATAAAAATCTGATGACACTATTTTGGTTGACCAGAATGAATGCGTTCATTTTCATTGATCCAGTGCACAAATCTCCGCGCACAGCGACATTGAAACATCACCCTCCGGAGGCGTTCGATCCGAGACACCGTTCGAGCAAAGGAGGCAACCCACATCCTCCTCCCTCCCCTATCGAAGCTAAGTTGTCGGCAGCTTCTCTCGCACTTTCTCTCTGTCGCACTCTGGCCAATGTTTTAAATAGCAGGCTATGCCATTTAGCGGCGGCTCAGCCCGAAGCTATGAAAAGCTATAGCGGAGCTAAGCCCATTTAGTGTTTTCCATAAATCATGAAGAATTGAAAAAATAAGTATACAAAAAGGTATCATATATAATATATCCCATATACAAATGTTCGTACATCAAGACCAAGGACCAATCAGGTGTCCTAATTAAATAACCAAGCTTCGTATCAATGCATCACATATATAGAAAGAAGAACAAAAAATAATGCAGAAAGTTGGTTTTCTATAGCGGCTTAGCGGGCTAAATGACTCTGAATTTAGCGCTATAGCGGGAAATAGCAGGCTATTAGCGTCATTTTCAATTTGATGTTAAAAGTTCATAGCTTTAGCGGGAGAGTTCTAAAAGGCTATAGCGGGGCTATAGCGGAGCTATTTAAAACTTTGATTCTAGCAGACTCCCTTCAAATATATTCCGCCCACATTTCTTCAGCGAGCTGCGACGTTCAGATCAAGGATCCCAGTTCCAGGATGATCGGGCCGGCTCAAGGACGGCCTGCTGATTTGGAGGGGGGAGTGGATCTCGAGGAGCATCCAATCACGTGTTGCACCTAATGGCTACATTATGCATGCCAACAGAAATAGCATGTCGTGCGAAAGTATGATCCATCTCGTTTGCTTCTCTTCCTTTGAACTTCAGCTCAAACCCCTGAAAATGCGAGAGATGTGACTTCATCTCTCTAATAATGGGACCCCCAATTGACCGGTCCCTCCATTCCAGCCTTGCTCCACGCAGGCTAGTGCTTCACCGACCAAAGGATTGGTTATTGCTCTGTGTTGAGTACACCTCTCAGCACCAAATGTCCGCCCCTGTTTTTCTTCCTATGTCCGGAGCACCCAAAATAACTACGTACAAAAATAGCATGATTCATCCATAAATAGTATGCAAATATTCTAGTGCAACAATAAAAATATGACAATCCAAACAAGAAATTTGAAATAAAATAAGTCAAATTTGAATTCAACTTATTCCAACATATGTTCTAGTTCTCCCAGTGGCAATGCTCAAATTCCAGACCACCGGTAGTGGGCTGGATAACATATAGGTGAAGCGAAGCACGCCCAGACTTGGTAAGTCAGATAGATTGTTCAACAGACACTCAGAACAGATGAGCTACATAACTTAGCGTTGAGCTGCATAACTTAGTTCATACAGTAGACCAAACTTAGATAAACTTAATTCGACATATGACAGTTCCAGTAAGTTGCATAGATGGGCTGCATAACTTAGTCACTGTACATCATATTACAGTAGCAGCATCAAAGATGGGGTGCTGCATAACTTTTAGTTCTCTAAAGTATATATTATATAGGTAGATACATGATAAAGATAGTTGCATGACATGACGACGAATCGACCACCAAGAGTGATTAGGTACAGGACAGGCTCCCAAGTCCTACTGGAACACATTCACCATAGTTTTATTAGCTAAACGAAAGACGCTGATACTCAATTATATGGTTTATTTTGCATAAAAGGCAAAACTGGAAGATTGTTGATTTTTAAAAGGTGAGCTAGCTGTCAACAGGTCCTGGCAGATTTAAAAAAAATGCAAACTTGACAGATTAAGCTATCAAAATCAACAGAGCGATAAACAGAACCAAGGTCATTCTTTGCTAAAGAGAAATGATCACTATGAGTCAGACTCAATAGAATTGGATCCGTTCCGAATAGCGAGAATTAGGATTCTTGATCCCTCTCAATCTCTCTTTCAATTCGAGGATCCAGAGAGGTGTTTTCATAGTCATCTCCGAATATTTGATATCTCCAATTATAGCCCCTCTGGGATGTAAAATATATCTCTTCTCACCATCCCCATAGTGGATGAGACAAATGTATGCATTTCGATTAGGGTCGTATGCTATGGTTACGATTCTACCAGATATGTCTTTTTGATTCCGTAGAAAAGCCCAACTTTTTAAATCCATAATGAAAAATAAAGCATACAAAAGCTAATGAAGTGGTATAAACATGGTTGGCATGGATATTACCTGAGTTCCAGCACATGAAACAGACAACACAAAATCACATGTCAAACATCACCAAAAACAGAAAATAGGTTCTGAAGTAACACAGTCTATATAAGAGAAGGACACAGCCATGCATAAATTCTACAGGCATGAACACCATAAGCATGCACACAACCCAATACTTTTTTCGTGAATACGTTGAGCAGCGTATCATTTCATTGATAGGTGGAAGAAGAATACAGAGTGCAGCTCACTCGGGCGTACACACAAAGGTATCCGAGAGAGTGCATAGCGAGCAGCGGAGGAGGATGCCCAGCCTCGGTACGAAGATCAGGTTACAAGGATGATTCTATCTAAACCTCTGTCACCGGCCTTGGCCCAGCGGTGTGCCTCAACTTTGATCAGCTGCACAAGCACGTCTGTGGAGGGACGGGCACCATCAAAGATGGCCGCATTCCCAAGCCGTGAGGGCGATGATGGAGTTTAGTCCACCTGAGACCGCCTGGGGAAGCCGCCGTGGCCTGCAACCACCAGTCGAAGAAGGAGGTCGAGCCGAGCATGGGAGGTGCAACAAGTCGACACCAAGAGAGAATCTCGTGCCAGGTGATCCGCGAGAATACGCCCCCCCACTAGGAGATGGTCGATAGTCTCGAGCTCCTGGGAACAGAAGATGCACACCGGATCGTGTGCTAGGCCATGTCTCACACGATGCTCCGCAGTCCAGCACCGAATAAAAGTTGCAAGCCAAAGGAAGAACTTGTAGGAGAGGGGAGCCCACCCCTTCCAGATCAGACCCCAAGAGGGCGGGGACGTGGAGCCGAGGAAGAGTGCCTTGTAGCAGGATTTGGCGGAGTAGATGCCATTCGCAGACCATTTCCAGCTGATGGTGTCCGGGGTGCTACAAAGATGGATTCCTTGCAAGCGATGCCAGAGATCGACGTACTGCACCACCTCGACAGGCCCCAGACTGCCATGGATGTCACGAATCCAAGCCTGCTGGTGAAGGCCGTCGAAAACCAGCGTGCGCCGGCGCCTGCGCCGCGGCACCAGAGCAAGCAGCTCGGGGGCGAACTCGGAGATGGCCTACCCGTCAAGCCAATGGTCACACCAGAATCGGCAAGTTCTTCCGTTGCCAAGGGTCAAGGAGGTCTACGCATGGAAGAATTGCCTGGTCTCCGCGTCGCACGACACCTCCAGGTGGTGCCAGGGGCGATTGGGATCTGTGGCTTGTAGCCATAGCCATCTAGCACGAAGAGAAATGCCGGTGAGGTGTAGATCACGCACACCCAGCCCACCATACTCTAGAGGAAGGCAAACACGCCTCCAATTGACGAGACAACAGCCGGAGTTGGCATCCTTCCGCCCATGCCATAGGAAGTCGCGTATGATCCTGTGGACTCTTTTGAGGATCGCCGGGTTGATGGCCATGGAGAGAAGGATGTGAACTGGCATAGCCGAAAGGACATGCCGCACGAGGGCGAGCCGCTCGGCGCGCGAGAGGAGCGAGGCTTTCCAGGTAGCCAGTTTCTTGGTGAGCTTTTCCAGCAAGGGGAGGAGGGTTGAGGTGAGTGTCTTGCGGAGCGAGAGAGGGAGCCCAAGGTAGACGATGGGGAAGGTGGTGCAAATATTTGCTTTGATGATAGGCCAGCATGCACGAAGGAACTCAGCGGTGAAGCCGTCCGGGCCCGGAGCTTAGCCCGCCGGCAAGAGTTTGACGGCACTCCAGATCTCATCTTCGGTAAAGGGCTGGTCGAGGGCCGACAAGTCAAAATGGCACTGGTCAATGGTCTCGAGGTTGATGGAAAACGGCCTGTCTGCGCATGCTCCGAGAATGTTGGAGAAGTTCTCGAAGACGGCCTGCTCCATAGCCACCTCGCCAGAAACACGCAAGGGGCCAACCTGGAAACTAACTATATGGTTTTTCTTGGCCCGATGAGCAGCGTGGATCTTCAGGAAGGCGGTGCTCGTGTCACCCTTGCTGAGCCAATTGAAGCGCACTCGCTGCCGCAGGATAGAGCGCTCAAGAGAGGCTAACCCTAGGTAGGAGCGACGAAGCTCCTGACGCAGCCACTTCTCAGACTGCGACAAAGGGCGGGAATCTCGCGCCACATCAAGTCTATAAATGAGCTCCCTTGCAATCATCAGCTAGAGGGAAATGTTCCCAGTAGAGTGCACCCCCAGCTCTGGAGGGAGTGAGCAGTTGCTTTCAAACGCACGTAGATCGTGCGGCAGGGGTCCTGGTCAGGCGGCACCGAATTCCAGGCCGCGTCCATGGTATCAAGGAAGCCATTCAGCTTGGTCCAATAACGCTCAAAATGGAACCGCCTCTTGCCGTGGCTCCTGGGAGAGCAGTTCAGAATCAGAGGGCAATGATCAGAAGTGACAGTGGCCATGCAGGATAGGACGTGGCTTGGGTGCGCAGCTTCCCACGAAGAGGAGTAGAGAACTCGGTCGTTCTTTAGCAAGACGGGGTTGGATTGCTCGTTTGACCAGGTGTAACGGCGACCGCGAAGGTAGATGTTCCGAAGGGCATGGTCGGAGATGAATCTGCGAAATCTTCCCATGGTGCGATGATTAACCCTCCCGGTGTTCTTATCCGCATAGGAGGTAATCATGTTGAAGTCTCCACCCAGCACCCAAGGGCCCGCAATACTGTCCGGCAGTTCGTGCAACTCCGAGACGAAAGCCAGCTTGTCATCAACGGCCTGGGCCCGTAAACACCGGTGATCCACCAGGGAGGTGATCCATCACTAGTGGAGACAGTAGAAGACACGTGGTATAGGCCTATGGTAGGGTTATGCAGGGCAACACGGTCGGCACGCCAGGCGAGGAGGATTCCACCCCTGGTGCCATCGGCTGGGAGAAAAAAGAAGTCCTGAAACGGGGCACCCAAAGTTTCCATGACGCACGACAACGAGACCGAATCAAGTTTCATTTCAAAGAGGCAAGCAGTACAAGGTTCAGCCGAGGTGATAATCGTGCGGACAGCGGTGCGTTTGGCACGGCTGTTTAGCCCACGCACATTTCAAAAGATAATGCCTAGGTTGTGATCCATGAGAAGGGATTGGGGGGGGGGGGGGGGGGGGGGGGGTTGCGACACGCGGGCGCGCGAAGCGATCAGACCTCGACCAGGCGAGGCACGGGAGTTGCCAAGCTGTCAAGGATGCCAGGGGGCACGGTCCACCCAAAAAAATCAGCGAAGGCTTGCACAATGTCTCCCACGAGTGGACGAGCGAAGAGCATGCTATAGCGCTCGAGGGCCGCCTCGGAGATAGGCTCATCATCATCCAGGAGGCCGAGTCGTCGAAGGAGCACCCGCTTGGCCTTGGCCTCCGAATCAAGCCCACGGTCATTCTTGGCAATACGATCACTGCGCCGGGGTGTAAAGTTGGGCGGCACCACGCCTCGCTTGCGGCGAACCGGAGGGGTCTCGAGGACGGGGACTGCACGCGAACTGACGGCCTGGAGAAAACCCACCACGTGATCCGGGACGGGGCAAGAAGCTTGCCCGTTCGACGTGCATGCAGGGATTTGCATGGGTGGCTGTGGAGGGACGACACATGGCGCGATGTGGTCTGCGGAGCAAAGCATCAGTGCATGGGAGGTTGGCGCCGGATTGGCCGACGCTGTGCCACAAGAATCCAAAACCAGGGTGGGCACCACCTGATCCGCAATAGGAGATGAGGGAGACACGCCAGGGACGGGATCCAGCTCGGGCGCCGAATCGCTTTCACTAGTAGAAAAAGAGTCTAATATTCAGCTCATTAGTCCCGGTTTGTATTTGAGCCGGCACTAATGTAAGGTTCCAACGGCTAGGCGGGCGGCGCTCATTAGTACCGGTTCGTGGCGAACCTTTAGTACCGGTTCGTGCCACGAACCGGTACTAAAGTGGTGGTGGCCTTTAGTACGGGTTGGTGGCTCCAGCCGATACTAAAGACCCCCCCCCTTTAGTACGGGTTCGTGCCACCAACCGGTACTAAAAGGGTGCGCTGCCACCCGCCGTGCAAAATGTTTAGTCCCACCTCGCTAGTTGAGAGGAGCTCGCACCGGTTTATAAGCCCCGCCGCGGCTACCGTTTCGAGCTCCTCTCTAAGCAGGCGTTTGTGGGCCTATTGCAAGTCTTCTGCCCTGTGGGGCCTATTGGGCCGTACGGGCCTGCATCCTGGCCCAACTAGAGGTTGGGTTTCTAGTCGTATGCAGGCCGTGCGGGCCCAATAGGTGGGTTGTTTTTTCTTTATTTCAAAAAAAAATTCAAAAAAAACCCTTTAGTACCAGTTGGTGTTACCAACCGGTACTAAAGGGCTTCCCTCCCCCGGCGCTGGCTCGTGTCACGTGGTGGCCCTTTAGCGGCAGTTCGTGCAGAACCGGCACTAAAGGGGGGGGGGACCTTTAGTCCCCACCCTTTAGTGTCGGTTACAGAATCGGCACTAAAGGGCCTTTCGAACCGGTGCTATAGCCCGGTTCTGCACTAGTGTTTGGGCAAGAACAGCTTTGGGCGCCGAGCTGCTTTGGGCAGGGACAGACCCGCTGCCATCAGAGGGGTCAGACTAGGGATCAACGCTGGTGGCCACCGAATCAGGAGGAAGGTTCTCGGTTGGCTGGGATGTTAATTAGGCAAATTTGACAATTTTGACCTTGGACGAAATCAATTCACGGAATGAACTGGGTGTGAAACTATTTCACGCCCCTGACCCTTTTGTGTAGCGCCCGCCACGCCGGCGCCACACCCTACGGTGCAGCACCTAGCGCGGGGGCGTTGCACTCCTGTCCACCGTGCAGCCCCTGGGCCCGCATCCAGCAGTGCAGCACCTCCGAGCTAGGCGCCACACATGTAATGTGCAGCGCCTAGCCGTCGGGCGCTGCACTGTGACTTAGATCCAGCCGCGCCATCCCTCTGCTCCCCCACCCACCCCATTGCCAGTTACAGAACAGAACAGAAGAAGCCGCGGCGGCGGCCCTCTCCACTCCCCCTCTCAATCCCCTCTCCCAAATCCTTCAGATCCGATGATTTGGTCCGTGCATTTCTTCACCAATCCATCCTAGAAGGTACTCTCCTCCGATCCCTTCTTTCTATCCATAGAAAATATGAGATTTTGAAGATTTGGGGAATCCTTGTTTGATTTGATTAGATTTGAATCTTGCATGTATTAGA
>NC_057802.1:614869312-614876366 GCF_018294505.1 Triticum aestivum | reverse complement strand
TAGGCGCGCCCCTACCTCGTGGCTTCCTGGTAGCTTTCTTGACGTAGGGTTCAAGTCCTCTGGATCACGTTCGTTCCGAAAATCACGTTCCCGAAGGTATCATTCCGTTTGGACTCCGTTTGATATTCTTTTTCTGCAAGATAATGAAATAGGCAAAAAACAACAATTCTGGGCTGGGCCTCCGGTTAATAGGTTAGTCCCAAAAATAATATAAAAGTGTATAATAAAGCCCAATAATGTCCAAAACAGAATATAATATAGCATGGAGCAATCAAAAATTATAGATACGTTGGAGACGTATCAAGCATCCCCAAGCTTAATTCCTGCTCGTCCTCGAGTAGGTAAATGATAAAAACAGAATTTTTGATGTGGAATGCTATTTGGCATAATTTCAATATAACTCTTCTTATTGTGGCATGAATGTTCAGATTTGATATGATTCAAGATAAAAGTTTAATGTTGACATAAAAACAATAATACTTCAAGCATACTAACTAGGCAATTATGTCTTCTCAAAATAACATGGCCAAAGAAAGTTATCCCTACAAAATCATATAGTCTGGCTATGCTCTATCTTCACCACACAAAATATTTTAATCATGCACAACCCCGATGACAAGCCAAGCAATTGTTTCATACTTTTGACGTTCTCAAACTTTTTCAATCTTCACGCAATACATGAGCGTGAGCCATGGACATAGCACTATATGTGGAATAGAATGGTGGTTGTGGAGAAGACAACAAGGAGAAGATAGTCTCACATCAACTAGGCGTATCAACGGGCTATGGAGATGCCCATCAATAGATATCAATGTGAGTGAGTAGGGATTGCCATGCAACGGATGCACTAGGGCTATAAGTATATGAAAGCTCAACAAAAGAAACTAAGGGGGTGTGCATCCAACTTGCTTGCTCACGAAGACCTAGGGCATTTTGAGGAAGCCCATCATTGGAATATACAAGCCAAGTTCTATAATGAAATTTCCCACTAGTATATGAAAGTCACAAAACGAGAGACTCTCTATTATGAAGATCACGGTGCTACTTTGAAGCACAAGTGTGGTAAAAGGATAGTAACATTGTCCCTTCTTTCTTTTTCTCTCATCATTTTTTATTTGGGCCTTTTTTTATGGCCTCTTTTTTTTATTTAGTCCGGAGTCTCATCCCAACTTGTGGGGGAATCATAGTCTCCATCATCCTTTCCTCACTTGGAACAATGCTCTAATAATGATGATCATCACACTTTTATCTACTTACAACTCATGAATTACAACTCAATACTTAGAACAAAATATGACTCTATATGAATGCCTCCGGCGGTGTACCGGGATATGCAATGAATCAAGAGCGACATGTATGAAAGAATTATGAACGGTGGCTTTGCCACAAATACAATGTCAACTACATGATCATGCAAAGCAATATGACAATGATGGAGTATGTCATGATAAATGAAACGGTGGAAAGTTGCATGGCAATGTATCTCGGAATGGCTATGGAAATGCCATGATAGGTAGGTAGGTGGCTGTTTTGAGGAAGGTATATGGTGGGTGTATGATACCGGCGAAAAGTGCGCGATATTAGAGAGGCTAGCAATGGCGGAAGGAGGAAAAGTGCGTATAATCCATGGACTCAACATTAGTCATAAAGAACTCATATACTTATTGCAAAAACCTACAAGTTATCAAAGCAAAGTATTACGCGCATGCTCCTAGGGGGATAGATTGGTAGGAAAAGACCATCGCTCATCCCCGACCGCCACTCATAATGAAGACAATCAATAAATAAATCATGCTCCGACTTCATCACATAACAGTTCACCATACGTGCATGCTACGGGAATCGCAAACTTTAACACAAGTATTTCTCAAATTCACAACTACTCAACTAGCATGACTCTAATATCACCATCTTCATATCTCAAAACAATTATCAAGCATCTAACTTCTCATAGTATTCAACACACTCATAAGAAAGTTTTTACTAGTCTTGAATACCTAGCATATTAGTATTAAGCAAATTACCATGCTGTTTAAGACTCCCCAAAATAATATAAGTGAAGCATGAGAGAAAAATAGTTTCTATAAAACAAATCCACCACCGTGCTCTAAAAGATATAAGTGAATCACTAGAGCAAAACTATATAGCTCAAAAAATATAAGTGAAGCACATGGAGTATTCTAATAAATTCCGAATCAAGTGTGTCTCTCTCAAAAGGTGTGTACAGCAAGGATGATTGTGGTAAACTAAAAAGCAAAGACTCAAATAGTACAAGACGCTCCAAGCAAAACACATATCATGTGGTGAATAAAAATATAGCTCCAAGTAAAGTTACCGATGGAAGTAGACGAAAGAGGGGATGCCCCATCCCCAAGCTTTGGCTTTTAGGTGTACTTAGATTATCTTGGGGGTGCCATGGGAATCCCCATGCTTAGGCTCTTGCCACTCCTTGATCCATAATCCATCAAATCTTTCACCCAAAACTTGAAAACTTCACAACACAAAACTCAGCAGAAAATCTCGTAAGCTCCGTTAGCGAAAGAAAACAAAAGACCATTTCAAGGTTCTGTAATGAACTCATTCTTTATTTATATTGGTGTTAAACCTACTGTATTCCAACTTCTCTATGGTTTATAAACTATTTTACTAGCCATAGACTCATCAAAATAAGCAAACAACACACGAAAAACAGAATCTGTCAAAAACAGATCAGTCTGTAGTAATCTGTAACTAACGCAAACTTCTGGAACTCCAAAAATTCAGAAAAAATAGGACGACCTAGAAAATTTGTTTATTGATCAGCATAAATTGGAATAAATATTTTATCACGTTCTGGTGATTTTTAACAATTATTTTCGTGAACAGAAAGTTTCTGGAATTTTCAGCAAGATCAAATAACTATCGTCCAAGATGATCCTATAGGTTTAACTTGGAACAAACACTAATAAAAACATAAAAAGACATCTAACCAGAGGATAGATCAAAGATTTATTCCTAAACAGAAGAAAAAATTAAAAAACAAAAAAAATAAAATTGGGTTGCCTCCCAACAAGCGCTATTGTTTAACGCCCCTAGCTAGGCATAAAAGCAAGGATAGATCTAGGTATTGCCATCTTTGGTTTTAGGGAAGAAAAGAGCAAACTTATTATCTATGGAATTAATCTTTCTATTTTGATAAAGCACATGGCTATTAATGGTAGAATAAAGAGTAAGCACGTTGCGGAAATTTGCATCTAGGCTAGCTTTTATCTCTTTGATAGATTCGTTTTGGTAGGAGAGCAAAAGAGATGTAGATTCAACTTTCTCATTCATGGGGTGCCCAAATATGGTTTTCATCTTTTCATAAGTATCTACGGCATCCCCTTCAAGAAAGCCTTCTTCAAATATAGAATCTAAGACATGCTTAAACGAAGAAGGTAGGGCAACATAAAAGCTCTTTAAGTAAATTTCAATTTTGTATTGGGGTACATAGCTAGCCCTGATCCTTAGTAGTCTATCCCAAGCATCTTTTAAAGATTCATCGAGTAAGTAACGAAAGATTCCGGAATCCTCTTCATCAAAATTATTAAGACTCTCATTGATAACTCCGGCAGATTTTCCCATAGTGTCTTTATTTATGAGTTTAGATAGAATAGCAGGATTGTCTAAAGCGCTGAAACTCGGGAGACAAACCCCACCACTTTTTGATTCCGACATGGCGAAGGAAAAGAGAGCGGAAAAGAGGGCGAATAAAAACGACAATGGTGAAGTGGGGGAGAGGAAAACGAGAGGCAAATGGCAAATAATGTAATGCGGGAGATAAGGGTTTGTGATGGGTACTTGGTATGTTGACTTTTGCGTAGACTCCCCGGCAACGGCGCCAGAAATCCTTCTTGCTACCTCTTGAGCACTGCGTTGGTTTTCCCTTGAAGAGGAAAGGGTGATGCAGCAAACTAGCATAAGTATTTCCCTCAGTTTTTGAGAACCAAGGTATCAATCCAGTAGGAGGCCACGCACGAGTCCCTCGCACCTACCCAAAAAAATAAATCCTCGCAACCAACGCGATAAGGGGTTGTCAATCCCTACACGGTCACTTACGAGAGTGAGATCTGATATATATGATAAGATAATATTTTTGCTATTTTTATGATAAAGATGCAAAGTAAAATAGAAAGCAAATAAAAATAACAAAGTGTTGGAAGATTAATATAATGGAAAATAGACCCGGGGGCCATAAGTTTCACTAGTGGCTTCTCTCAAGAGCATAAGTATTACGGTGGGTGAACAAATTACTGTTGAGAAATTGATAGAATTGAGCATAGTTATGAGAATATCTAGGTATGATCATGTATATAGGCATCACGTCCAAGACAAGTAGACCGACTCCTGCCTGCATCTACTACTATTACTCCACACATCGACCGCTATCCAGCATGCATCTAGATTATTAAGTTCATAAGAATAGAGTAACGCTTTAAGCATGATGACATGATGTAGAGGGATAAACTCATGCAATGTGATATAAACCCCATCTTGTTATCCTCGATGGCAACAATACTATACGTGCCTTGCTGCCCCTACTGTCACTGGGAAAGGACACCGCAAGATTGAACCCAAAGCTAAGCACTTCTCCCATTGCAAGAAAGATCAATCTAGTAGGCCAAACCAAACTGATAATTCGAAGAGACTTGCAAAGATAACCAATCATACATAAAAGAATTCAGAGGAGAATCAAATATTGTTCATAGATAAACTTGATCATATACCCACAATTCATCGGTCTCAACAAACACTACAAAAAAATACACTTCCGTGATGATACGTGTTTGTCACAGTAGGTCGCGTTTTTTGTCATGCATGTACATCCATGACAAATTTATGACAGAATCAAGATAGTCATACCTGTGCTGTCGTAGAAGTGTTCCATGACATTACCAAAATTATCATCACGGAAGTGTCCACTTCCATGACGATAAATCGCGCGTCACAGAAGTGCTTTCGTCAAGGGTGACCGACACATGGCATCCACCGTAACGGAACGCGGTTAAGCTATCGGGTCGGATTTTGGATCCGATAACCCGTTAACAGCCCCGACCAATGGGGATTTTCCACGTGTAAAATCATCATTGGCTGGAGGAGACACGTGTCAGGTCCGCGTTGGCACAAGTGTCACTCATCCAATGGGCGAGACGCGCCTATGATATGTTGACACGTGGACCGGCCCATCAAGTTTAAATGGGCCGGCCCAACTGAAGGCCCACAAGATTTTGCGGACCATAATGGGCTGGCCCAGCTAAAGGCCCATGAGATTTTGCGGACCATAATGGGCTGGCCCAGCTAAAGGCCCACAAGATTTTGCGGTCCATAATGGGCCGGCCGAGGTAAAGGCCCACAAGATTCTTGCGGCTCATAATGGGCCGGCCAGCTAAAGGCCCATGAGATTTCGCCGACATTAATGGGCCGACCCAGCTGTAGGCCCACATGATTTTGAGGACCCTAGTAGGCCGACCCATTAACTGGCTGCCATGTTTTGGGCCAAATGCCGGCCCATATTTGATCCGGTCCATTAATGTCCTCCCACGCTCCGGGCCTAATAGTGGCCCATATGAGATCCGGCCCGTTAAAAGCCTACCACGTTCTGGGCCAAATTGCGGCCCAGATCAGGTCCGACCCTTTAAGAGGCTTTGGGCTCAATTATGGCCCATATCAGATTCGGCCCGTCAACTGGACACTATGCTTTTGGGCCCACTTGCTAAAGGCCCACTTAGTAATTCGGCCTGATATTAGTTTTGGCCTGTTAAGGGCCCATTTAATATTTCAGCCCTATATTAATTTCGGCCTGTTAAAAGCCCGTCATATAGTTGGGCCTAACTACGGCCCGGTTTGCATCCGGCCTGCTCGCAGCCGATATCTGATTGGGCCAAACAAGGACCGAGACAATTATGGCCTAATAAAAGCCCGTGATTTGATTCGCACAATCATGGGCCGGGGTTCATTTCGGGCTGCTGCCGGCCCGTGAGCTGTTCGGCACGTTTCAGCCCCAACCTACATCATGATTGCATGACGGCCCGATTATGTACCATAATTTTACGGTTTGGTCGGTTTACTGCGAAGACAGGATATATATACAGTAAAATAACTGCAGCATCATGAATAAGAAAAAACCTAGACTATACAATAAAGAAATTACGGCATATTACATCCACTGGGCATCAAAGTTCGCCACTATGATAATAAAGCACAAGCAGACAGCAGATTACATACACTGGGCATCAAAGATCGCCACCAGTGCAAATAAACACGCCGACAAAATAATATACAAAACCGACAGCACTTCAATAGAGTTCGAAAGGTTAGCCCTGCTGGGGAGCTGCAGCGCAAGCAGCTGAGCAAGATGATGAGACTGCGCTTGTTCAACACTTATATCTTCCTCACTCTGAAAGATAAACAAGCAGACAAATGACAGGTTTTGCACATAAAAGTATCAGTGCTGACAATTCATCACATTTCTTACTAACGAATAAAGTGACACAGTTTAAAATTGCATTAACACAATATGGTATTGTTCAGGTCAAGACATGGCAGGAAATGACATTGTGAAGGAGTTGGCAGCTTCACGACACCACTGGATTACAGATCAAGAACTCATAAGTATCAATGGTTAGTGTGCTGTCAATTTATATCATTTCAGATTGGCAAATAAAGAGACGGTTTAAATAATAGTAGAATGATATGACATTGTTCATAGTTAAGACATTGCAGAATATGACATTGTGCTGTAGTGGGTAGGTTCACCACACCACTGGATTACGGATGAAGAACAGAAGCATACATGCAGTGCAAAAGAAGATCACTTGCTCTGTATAGTTTAATTTACATGGTATGAAGAAGGAACTTGGTTGTACAACTGAAAACTTAAATTGAGAAAGGACAAACTTTTGTTTATGAGCTACATAATAAACTTTAAACAAGCAATTTGATGCAAACACCAAAAATAAACAGCTGTTTCAGTCATGCCTAACCAAATATATACAAAAAAGTTTGAAGGCTTGAGATGGACAAACTTACATTATTG
>NC_057802.1:614830205-614869075 GCF_018294505.1 Triticum aestivum | reverse complement strand
AAATATAGATGTGATAATATACGAAAAAATGGAGAATATTTAAGATAAGATGAAGAGTGATGCTACATAACCAAGTAGCTATAAATGTAAGTGCAGCGATACAGGCAAAAGGTACAGCCAAGAGCAATGCAGAACTAAACTTCTTCAGTACCAACCTTATGGTAAGAGTAAATATAGATCTGATGTGTAGAAAATGGAGGGCAAAGGAAAATAAGCTGCAGAGTGATGGTACATGAACAACTATCTGTCATTATAAGTACACTGATAAAGGACATCATGTACTTACAAGAACAATGCAGAGCTAAAAAAACATTGGCATTGGATATATTCTACACTAATGTAACCATTCATACAGATCAGATAATTTGGAGCGAACAATTGATAAGCAAACTATCATGCATACTGCTGTCACATAATGAACTAGGTATGTATGCAAGTACAGTGATACAGGATAACAGGTACTAACAAGAGCAAAGCAGCGGGCAGCATATTTGCGATATCCTGTCGTTCTTGTCAAACCGGAATTCTTCTTCGAGCAGATTTCCTGCAAAAAAGATCAGTAAGGCACATGCGGAAAAGTAGAAGTTCAAATTGTCATGTGATTTCATAGACAGTACCTCATCCTAGGAACGAGACCAGTGCATAACAAGGTTTTTCCATTCAATGTCTTCTAAATTTAGCACAGGAGACTTCACCGGAAATTCGTTTATAGACTTGCCATCAAAGTGTGATTTCCTCAGGTAACACCGATACTGCTGCAATGCTTCCTTGAAAAGCACAAGCAAGCTTTGCTCGTCATGACTATCCAGATTGACCCTCGCCTAGTTACAACAATGTAATGTAAATCATTGATGTGTTCAATCAGCAGAAAACAGGAAAATAATAACCATGAATAATAGCACTTACACGTTAGTTGGACAGGAAGATGTGAAAATGGTGTTTGTCTTCACAATAATCTTCCCATGATGGGAATATATGCACGTAGTCCCTAACAACATTGAAAGCATTGTCTTTTAAACTGGGAATAAATGGAATGGGGTTCCAATCTGCAGGAATTGGCCGATTCTGCAGTTGGGATAGGTCTTCGGCCGGTGGACTTGCTGTACTTTTTGCTAGAGTGGGATTTTTCTGTGGTACAGCTGGTGCTATGGCAAATTAAATCGGTATACCTTTTGCTGGAGTGCAGGTCCTGTGTGGTGGGGCTAGTGGTGTGGCCAGTGAAGTATGGGTACAGTCTGCTGGAGTCGGTCCTACGTTTTGTGTCACTGGTTGTACATCCAATATAAGTGGGGTGCTGTCTGATTTCTCCGGCACCACCACGTTTTTCAAGGACTTTGCTGGTGCTCCTTCAGGTTCGGCAATCACCCTCTTCCTTTTTGATGTCTGATGCACAAGAATAGCATTTGAGTGGAAAAACATGGTATGATGACAGATGGAATATGTATTTATAATGGATGGGCATGGCAGCTTGACATATATGATGAGTAAACTAAGCCGATGGCGGTGCAACAAAGTAGAAGAAATGCAAGACAACATATGCAAGATACCCGCAATCAATAAAACATTGCCAAATTAGAACAGGCACCTTGATGGGTGAACAGGACAGGCCATCTGCCTTTGACTCCTCGAGGTTAGAATAGTCATTAGGATCATATTCTGAACAAGAATCAACAGGTGGGGAGCGTATGAGTTTCATTGCATCCAGAATGGCAGTCAATGCCTTGGTGCCAATTTTGTAAGTCATTGCAGTGTTTAGCTTCAAGAGTGGACTGCTGCTAGTGCGACACAAAGCAGCTACACAGATCATAGTGTAGATATAACGGGGAAAACCGTAAGCATCAGAGTAAAATCAGCAAAGTGGAACTTGCTGGAATATATGTGCTAGTATTGCCGGTACGGCTAGAAAGGCTTCGGATACCAGCTCTCTTCAAGTGAAGGTGCAGTATTGTTAATATCAGTGTTACTCTCAAAGGCGACACAGCTCCCCGCATTTCCTTGCTATTCTTATAGGATTCAAGTGGGCAGGTGACTACAAATACTATTCCTATGTTTACAAGATCCTACGAATCAAAGAGGCTCAAAGTGTCCATCACAACCGACCGTATAGACCTCTACACTGCAAAATTCCCTGCTCATCTTCAGTACAAAGAACATACTGTACCACTATCATACTCCCTCCGTTCCAAAATATAAGTCTTGGTAGAGATTTCCACTATGGATCACATACAGATGTATCCAGATACATTTTAGAGTGTAGATTCACTCATTTTGCTCCATATGTAGTCCATGGTGGAATCTATACAAAGACTTGTATTTAGGAACGGAGAGAGTACATATTAAAGAAGAACAGAAGAGGAACATGGTAAAGAAGAGCAAGCAGATTTTGGATAATAAAATGTTGGTTACGCAGTGCCCACACATGATGAACCAGAGCGCATTAAGAATGCAACTCCCAGCTGTCTCTCGACCATTTCAGGCGGTTGGATAAAGATCCTACGTCTCCTAACCCATCTTCTTCCTCGTCTCTGATTTTCCCATACAGAACACCGCATGGGCTGCCGGCCGGACCACCGGCCCCCGCCGCCTGTGTTCCTCCGCCACCCCCACCCCCGCCCCAACCCCCACCAGCATCGAGTTTTCTTCGTTCGGCGAGGCCCCACAACCACCCGAGCCCCTTCGGTCGCACCGGCGAACTCCGGCGAGCTTTGAAAAATCGACTGACCCAATTTTGAAATTTAGTCTACTGTGATTTAACTAGTGTGGAATATAAAAGGGGAAAACCATAAGCATTGGGAGTATAGTGTTGAGCGTGCCATGGCGGATCTGAAGGTGCAAACCGGACAAAGGCAACTTCGCAACCAAGAAAAGAAATCAGAGTAAAGCAGTGGTGATCTATTTTCTTGCTACGATAAATAAGTTGAGCAGATACGAAAGAGTACCGCCTCTGGTGCGGCGCCGTGTACGCATCTGCTGAGAATTTGACGGTGTTGCGGTAGCGATGGCTGTCGGCGGCGTGGAAGCAGATCTAGGAGGGTAGACGGTGGCGGCAGGGCGCGGTGGACGAGACGGTCGTAGGAGCGGCGCCGACAAGGTGGACGACGGCGGGGATGAAGCGAGAGGACGGGATGCAAGGATCCCGGTCCGAAGCCGTGGATGAGAGAGGTCGATCTCTTGTAATGGACGACGGCGTCGGGGTATTAGCTCCGGCATGGTGGAGGAGGATGGCGGTGGATGGGGTGGCGGACGGCGGCGGACGGAGGAGGGTGGGGTGGAGAGGGTGTTTTGGCGCCCACGGAGTACGAATGGGGAAAAGGGAGGTAGAGAGGAAGGGGGAACCATGTATTCAGGGCACGCTTGTCTCAAATGCGAGGAAATTTACAAACTTAGCCCCCGTTTCAAATTTCTACTACATCACAACAACATTAGTCGGTTGGGGATAGGACGATAATCTCGCATACACCGAATATTTGCTGACGAGAGTTTGTTTTTGGCGCCCACCGTGTATGAATATGAATCGGGGAGGGAGTCGATTTCGGCCGAGGACACACTGTGTTTTGGCGCCCACCATGTATGAATCCGGGTGAGAGGCGGTTACGTCACGTTTGGGTGAAATTACAAACCTACCCCTATCGAAACCTATAGAAATCCAGCAGATAGGCTTTGCGTGGCAGGGATAGGCAGTAGTGATTTCCATCTCGCAGATTTTGGTTTCGGGCGGTTACTGCGACTTTCCCCGCTTCGTTCAAATTTTGCAGAGTGCACGTTTACCGTGCCAACTCAATTCGAATCCCGTTTGTATTCTATTTTTTTCCTGGCGGGATCCATTTTCAATTGGAATTACATTCTATATACATCATTTTTTTATATATACTTTCAAAAGCACAACAAAGAATTCTGCTCCTTTATATGTACAATATGATTTAAAAATACAACGATCTCGAAATCTTAAGGTTGAATTCGAAAAATTTTAACCAAATTATGTTCTACTAAAATGTATGGATCAGTAATATCTACATATTAAATAACATAGATGTGCGTGAATTCATATGAGTATGCATGTTTGATAGATCAATTTTGGTTCGAGTATGGATTACATGGATCATCATCTCGAATTCAAATATTTGAATCCCTTTTTTGTTCACTCCTTTCACGCCCATCTCTCTCGCATGCATGCTCCTTCAGGTAGCCATCACTCTCTTTTCTCCAGCTCACCCGCACGCTCACTTCATGTTTCTCCTACCCTCGCAAACATGGTCTCTCGACGTCTCCCTTGAGAAGTGTCACACTCTCCCTATCATTATACATTACACGGTTTTCATTATCTCTCATGTCTTTACTGTTCTCTGGTATCACTCGGTACCTAAGCTTTCTTTTTCACCGCCACACACACAGTCTCCACTCGTCTTTCACTTTGTCTTTCTCTCTATGGGATTCTCTCACACACGCTATATGTCTCTACATATGACTCATACCACTAAAATTACTCTCTCTCTCTCTCCTGTAGACACAACATTTGTTGCGGTCTCCTTTTCGTCTCCATCCCAGACTAGCATTATTCATTTGTTTACCGATCAGACAACCCCGACTACCGTC
Source organism: Triticum aestivum (assembly GCF_018294505.1). NCBI lineage: Eukaryota > Viridiplantae > Streptophyta > Magnoliopsida > Poales > Poaceae > Triticum > Triticum aestivum. Next base: position 614,864,482 of record NC_057802.1, on the reverse strand, counting down.
TCCTCTCTATCTCTCTCTCTCTCTCTCTCACACAAACACACACACAACTCCTGCTTCCACTCCCCTTCCCGACTACCGTCTCTCTCTCACACAGACAAAACTCTCGCTTTCGCACCCCGACTCGTATTTCTCTCACAAACATTTATCGACTAGCTAGCCTCTAGATAGGTTTATACACCCGCACACTCGTGCTTCCACCATCGCATACATGTCTCTCTCCCGCTCCTTGTATCTATGTAGATTTTTCTTACCTTCTTGAGACACGCCCTCTCGATCGTGCACACACACACACTATCTCCTCATTTTAAGCTGATACCTATCGCACACACACTCCTTGTGTCTTTGTCACACATGCACTCCGTCCTCCTCCACTCTCCCTCTCTCTCACACACACATGGGCTTTTTGCAACAACTAGCAAGATGCCCATGCGTTGCACGGAACATCAAGATGCATTTGTATGAGTAGTTTATCTTGTGGGGGAAAAGGATGAACGAGGGAAGGCCTTGTTTGCAAATGTGGAGAGGGGTGTGGGTATCTTTTTGCAAAATTGCCATAGTTTCCTTCCTATCCGTCAGATATAGATCGGACGACCTATATTGCAGGATGGCAGGCACACGATCATCACCGACAATGCTTTTTATAAGAGTAGGGATAAAAAATAGAGTTGGTGATGATGGTGGGCCTGCCATCCTGCAATGTAGGTCGTCCGATTTATATCTGACGGATAGGAAGGAAAATATGGCAATTTACCCGCACTCTTCACCACATTTGCAGATAAGGCCTTCCCTCGTTCATCCTTTTCTCCCACAAGATCTTGATGTTCCATGCAACGCACGGGCATCTTGCTAGTAAGAGTAGAAATTAGACATATACCACTTCTCGAATCTTGAAACCAACAACATTCCTCCCTTATCTCATCAAAACCGCCAAAGGAATATATTTTGAGTGAAACATAACATATTTTTAGTGATATACGTATTTCAAAACTAGACTTTTTTTTCTATCAAATCGGTGAATATGTATTAATCTACTTTGATCGTGTGGCAACGCATTGGCACATTGCTAGTAGTTATTATATTTTTTGGACACCAGACAAACGGGGGAGTACATATACGAAGAGAAGAGGCGCACGCACGCAGTCGGCCTCTCGCTGTCTCGCACACATGAGTGTTACGTAAAGGCGACGTTAGCAAATAAACCCTAAAACCCTAGGTGCACCATTGTTGCATTCGCGGGTACCGGGTACGTGGTGGAGCACCTTTGTAGGAATAGTTAGCTCGCGTGATAATTTGATCCGTAGGAGTTGATGGTCGGGACCACAGGTGAACGACTTGGAGCGCGGTGGCTCGCCAGTTGCCACAGATCGAGTAGCCACGTTTAAAATATCGTTTTTAGCGGGGTTAAGAGTTCCGATTTTCAATGGCGCGTTATAAGTAGTAAGTAGTTTTTAGAACGATTGGTATGGTGCGAAAATGGAATTCATAGTACTACGTACCTCCTAGGCGTATGGTTGTATGTTTTTTTTGCGATGGAGGTTGTATGGGTTTATGTTGCGAGATGTTGAACCTGGTAGTTCTAGGGGAAATACTATGGTTTAGATTTAGATGCTGGTTTTCAGTAATGAAAATCGGAAGGGGAAACCCTTCTTTGATTAAAAAAAAAACTACTACCTCCATTCTGGTTTACTAGTCCCTATAGTACTTTGGGTCAAAGTTTGTCCACGAATTTTACTTGTAAAATGTGAAGGGAAAACGAGATTTTGTTATACCCAAACCAAAAAGGACTGGAGGGAGTGATTGCTCTGACACGGACGCGACCTCTCATAGCGCAGGCATTGAACCGGCGCGCCGGCCAAGAGGGCCGCACTCGCTGCAGGCCTAGCTAAGCACGCCTCCTCGCCGCGTGCAACCAGCTTAAGACTGCCCCGCCTGCCTTCATTGAATCCGCGCGTGTGCCGGCAACACGTCCTTCCGCGAGCCGGCAGGCATTTTAGAACACAAAAAATGACTAAAATATAATTAATTTACGCATGGTCTTGACTTGTTGTGCTCGCACTGGTAGCAGGAACTAGTAGAGGATTTTCTTTATTTATAACTCTCCTCACTTTTTTTTGGCTTTGAAGTGAATCATGGTTGTGGATATTATGTATGAATGTGCAGATATCTGTGAACATGAGTTTGATGTGGAAGTTGAACTTGGAATGTCGGGCTTGCGCGTGAACTATACCATGTCCAATGCTTCGTCTATTATTGTTTGGAAAGTAATTGCTGTTATTAAATGACCCGAAAAAAACATTTTGGGCCACATCAGTAGATGCACGGACATCACAACAGGCATGCTGACTGGATAAACATTTGAACCTAGCTATTATGAAGGAAATTTTGTATTGTCAACAGTTTTAGATAGCAGGAGACGCCTTGCCTGCTCTGCCTCTGCTAGCTTATTTCTGGCTTCTTCCATCTCTTCTTTGGCTTGGGTGAAGAGAGCATCTGATTGCTCTTTTCGCTTCTTCAGGAACTCAGCTACATTCTCAAGGGCTGCTGCACGCTTTCTTTCAGCCTTTACTAATGCCACGAGGACACGAACAGCTGACGACTCCACCTGGCTTGTGTGTAATCCAACATCATCTGGGAATTTGCACCTTGTGTCTAATCCAGCATCATTAGGGAACTGGCACCTTGTGTGTAATCCAGCCTCATTTTGGAAACATGATCTCGAGGTTGACCATACTTCCCTCCTCGCAGGAACTGCATCCTGACATGAAGTTACTTCTTTTTTAGATCAATACTCAGAGCAACCTAGATCCATTTAGTAGAAGCCAGATAATCAGAACTCAGAGAAGTGAATTCAAAAGGAAAATAAAAAATAAAAACAGACTACAAGGTGAGAACACCCACTTCCTACATCAAGCTAAAAACGAAAGCATTAGGACGATTAAGACTCTTCTTATTACACATCGAAGAACACCATGCTTAAGAGAAACAGAAACTACAACATATACACATCGAAGAACACGAGGCTACACGAAAGTAATTGAAAGGGTGTTACTTACCAAAGCTCGTTTGACAGGTTCGGTGCATCTCCTCTTTAACTTGACACGCTCCTTGATGATGTCCCGAATATCCCGTGTTTGGTCTTCATTGCTCCTCTGCATGTTCGCACTCGTGGTTTTAAAATCTCAACATGGCAAGAAAAATATACTACTAGTAATACTCGCGCATCTTGTGGGCAACATTAAAACACTCGTCTGCCATGTTAGAGCATCTCCAACAGAATCGCAACGCGCGGCGCTTTTAAAAAGCGTTTACAGTGCTGAGATCGAGAAGTAGATACTAGAGAGTAGAGGATAGTTCTCAGCATAGGTAGATAAAAAAAAGATAATTTAACTACTCCTCGTCGTCCGACTCCTCCTCGGTGATGTCCTCCTCCGACGTCTGACTATAGGCGTGAAGATACCGATCGACGTCGGATTCCCAGGGCGACGCTGCTCCTAGCCTCATGTTGAATTGAGCGTCCGCTTTTCGCCTACGCTTGTCCTCGCGATAGGCGGCTCGCTCCGCCCTCCTTTGCGCGTGTAACTCGCGCTCTTTGATGATGTCCTGCGGGAAGTGTTGGCGCCACAGCGCCATGGCTTCCTCGTCCATCTCGGCGATGCCGAGACGGTGCTCCCGCCTCCGGTTGTCGCGACGATCCTCGTCGGTGCTAAGCCGCGGCAGAGGCGCGAGCTCCTGCGCCCGCTCCCGCGTCGGCATGTTGGGGAAGTTCAATGTTCTATGAGGCCACCGGAGGCGCCGCACCGCCACGTCGTACGCGCAGGCAGCCTCGTTGGCGGTGTCGAAATTGCCGAGGCCGAGGCGCATCCCGCGGAACCGGATCTCGGCGGAGAAGCCGCCGGAGGGGCGCGCGCGGACGCCGCGGTATCCCCAAGTTTCCCGGCGACGCGGCGGCATGGTGGCGCGGCGGCGGCGAGGCGAAAAAGAGCGGGGAGAGAGTGGTGGCGAGGCACAGAGCGGGGAGAGAGCGGTGGCAAGGCATAGAGCGGTGGGAGGGCGTTGGATTTTATAAAGCGCGCCGGACGCCGTGGGCCAAAACTAGCGCACGCCCGGCCGTTTTTTCCCGCGCGCGCGATCCTTTCCGGACGTCTCTGCTATCTCTACTCTCTTCTCGACTGTTATATTTATTTTATATTTAATATTTATCTCTACTTCCTTTACTGTCTACTTTTTTTCTCTATACTTTTTTTCTTGCAATATAGGCCGTCCGATTTATATCTGACAGATAGGAAGGAAACAAATGGGAATTTTGCAAAAAGATACCCATACCCCTCTCCAGATTTGCAAATAAGGCCTTCCCTCGTTCATCCTTTTCTCCCACAAGATAAACTACTCATACAAATGCATCTTGATGCGTGCAACGCATGGGCATCTTGCTAGTTCTAAAAACCTTTCCATCATTTGCCACACTACTGGTTGCAGATGAAAAACCTACCCAAGCACAGCGCGATACAGGAGCGACACACAATTACAAGCTGATATTCTGTTGGACAATGGAGGCTATAACCAATTACTTTTACGGGAACAATAGCACCTAGGAAATTTGAAGGGTAGGTATGAACAAAATTGGAACTGCACATGTACTGCTAAGTGATTCAATACACACGTTACCAATCGAGGAGGAGAACGTTGGTCGCGGCGGCCTCTGTGAGTCATGGTCGGCAACGGGAGTCAGTTCATTGTCCACGACGATGGTACTTCTGCGCTTGGCGTTGGCTTCTGGGAAGCAGATCCGAGACCGTGGAAGACGATGCCGGGGAAGAGGCTCCGTGTACGACGACGACGGTGGACCGGCTCCAGTGCGGCGTACGAGGTCGTCGATGAGGCAGATGCGCTGCGGTGGACGAGTGCGCCGATCTAAAGGGGAGGAGCACGAAGGCTGCGGTGCCGTGGAGAAGTCTATTTTGCGGTAGGGATAGAAAATGGGGAGTATTCAGGTGTACTACTCTGGGTGCCGGGGTGGGGTTGGCTGGGTAGGGTGAACCTGAAGTTACGAAAACAGCCCCTACCAAGCGTCATCCGTAGGCCTGTTCCGAAGGCTATGATGGTAACTTCCCACTGCTCGAATCAGGGTCGCGGGAGATTTTCCCGCCGACCTCAAAATTTTGTGACACTGGACTCCCCGTGTGGCGTGTTGAGTGATTCGGCCAAGCAACTAGCGAGTAGTAGTAGTAAACTCTGCATATTAGGTTTGACCGAAGTCAAACTTCCTAAAGTTTGACCAAGTTTATATAAAAAAAACATTTACCATAACAAATATGTATGATGTGAAAGTACATTCAATAATGAATCTAATGGTATTTATTTGTTATTGTATATGTTAATATTTTTTGTTATAAGCTTTCTGAGAGTTTACAAAACTTGACTTTGACCAATGCTAATACGCGGACTTAAAAAAAACGGAGGGAGTACACATTTGTTTTCTTAGTTTGTAGTGAACTAATCATTTGTTGAAATTGTGAAATAAATATATTAGGCTATTGACTTCGAATGTAGTGGTCTATACAATTCAATAGTTACAATCATTGTCGAATCCCAAGATGTATACAAGGTCTATAGTACTTCACAACATGCTCAAACTCACATATACAAAGTAAACTAGAAGACCGTTCTCTCATGTATACACAACGTATCGGCATCTGTCTATGTCTCACTCATGCATTATCATTTGCACATTAACACCTCTCTATGTCTGTATCACACGCACACCGTCTCCACATTGCCCTTCCGCCACAACACACATATGGACACATACACACGTTCTCTCTCAGTCACACACACAAAATCAGTATTAAGAAAAACTAGGGCGCACCTAAAACGTCCAAATCCAAATAAACACGAACTGGAGCTAAATTCAAATATATGGAAATATTGCAGCGTCAAGAACTTTCATAGGGAAAAAAAGTTGAGTAATATTCGAGGACTCTTTTCACACACACAAAAAGGTTCGATGGATGTCCTTCGAGCGCGACACGGTGACGCAGCGTTCGATCGACCGCGCGGCCGCGGTTCACGCGCTTGCACAGGATTCCGTATCGTGGCTGTGGTACTAACTAATAAAAGCGCTGCGTAAGTCTAATGTTTACGTGTACTAGTACGGTTTTCTTTTAAGTTTGACCAACCTTATATATAAAACTAAAGTAAGCTCCCACACGCGCACTCATCAATATGCCGCCGCCGCCGTTGCGCATGCCGGCGCCCGCCTGCTCCGGCCAACAATTTCTCGCCCATCACCGCCATGTCGCCGCCATCCCTGTGCCATGAAGCCGAAGGCTCGCCCGCTCACGTCGTCTGCAGTCCCTCCTCGCGATGCCGCCGCGCTGCCAAGCACGCAAGCAGCTGGTGGAGCCGCGTCTATGCACGCAGCGTACAAAGAGGACGACGAGCGCGTGCTCCAGCACGCCGACGAGGAGGAACTAGCGTGTCATTGTCGTCTCCGCCCGCGCGGAGGAGGCGCACATGGTGGCTGTCGCGGCGGAAGCCGGTCGCGCGCGCGTCAAGCCCGCAAACCGGGTGCGGACGCGGAATCTACCTTCGATACCTTGAATGCCACGTGGATTCTGCAATCTGAAGGAGCAATTTGGGCCAGTCGACTCATGTGAGCCGTTTGATGCAACATGGATGGCTAGAAGGGCTTCTTCCACCTCTTCTGCCGTCTTCTTCCTTCGCTCCGTCGAACTTCTTTCGCAAATCGATTGACCCGAATTATACTACTAGTACAAACGTATTAAGTACAGTAGGAACACGAAGATACGAGCAGTAGTACCAACTGCAAGAAGAACAGTAGTAAGACATAGTACTAGTACTACTGTACGTACTAAAGAGTTCAAATAACGAGAAAGAACATAAACATAGTTCTGCTGGGGCCTCAGCACAACACACCCTTGAAAATAAACTAAGCAACTAGTCCGCTTGACACTGCAGTAGAACCAGCATGAGCGACGGCACTGCCACCTACTCGGAGTCCGAGTCCACGTCCTCGTCCCTCTTCCTCTTCCTCTTCGCCGACGCTTCTTTGCTTGAACCGGACACTGGGCTCTGCTTCTTCATCCAACCCTTGTAGATATTTAAACAAAGGTAGGCACCCATTGCTGCGTACAGGATGTGATCTTCATCTAATGTCTTCGACTCCCATGCATGATGAAACTCGTGATGAGGTTTCTTCAGCTTAGCGTACGAAGGATCAATCATGGCTGCTGCCAGGGTCAGCATTGAAGGTTGAGAGGAGGACACCAGGCTTTCCTTCTGGATATCGAAGGGCTGGCCTACAACGAGACCTATCCAACGCAGGACATCCCTGTCGTTCTTAAAGCCTACAGTAACGAATTTCACTCTTTTGTCCTTGAGGAAGTTCTTAAAATCCTGGCACTCAATGTCGGCATGGCATATGTGGTAGACCAAGCAAACGTTATGTACGCAAACCTGGATCATGGCGGCCTTCTTCCTCTCTTCGTCCTATAGATCCTTCTCTCGTCCCAGGACTGTGGTGTACTCAACATCTAGCCCAGCGACCCACTCATCCGTTGAACTGTTGAACATGCGTAGGAAGCGAGCAAGCCATGCTTTAACCGTCTCAGATTCATGTGTGTCGATGACGATGAACTGATCGCCGGTGATGGCTCTAACCTGGTACTCAGCGGCGACCATGGAGATTTGGGAGGCCATGGATTTTGGAGGAGGGTTAGGAGAAGTTGAACTGTTGTACCCCGCAAAAAAAACTGGGAGCAAACTAATGTGAAAGGACGGGACGACTGGGGGCGAACTGTTGTAAGGTAGAAGACGGGGACGAGTAGGGCATGCGAACGGCGTGGGGTTGCTGGCTTGCCCGGTGGATAAACGGCTGCAAGCCCCCAAAGAGTTCTCGAGAACTATGCGGGACCCACTAGATGTCATGTCTACTAGACCCATATCGTAGGCCTGACGGTATAGTTTCTGCCTGTTCGCATGCCATGCCGGCGCGTGGATGTAACTTCACTTAATTCCGTCAAATGTCGCGCCTCCCACGACCTTCGCCCCCTCGCGCGGTCGCTCCCTTTGAGACTTCGACCGGCTATAAATGAGCAATTTTTTTGCCTTTTTTTAGACAAGCAATTTTTTTTGCCTATTCCGCATGCATGATACTCCCTCTGGTCCTTTTTACTCCCATCAACCGTTTGCAAAGTGTTTGACCAAATTTATACTTTTTTTGAACACCACCTTATATTAATTAACCAACCACACCAGTACACTCATTCGATACAATATTCACCACACAGGGCGGTACGTTATTTACAAGAATACCATCTAATCTATTGTCAAAGCTATACTTAGCGATTAAGTGTGCCACCTTATTGGCCAAACGGCTAATCTTTGACAATTGAAGATTGTTGATCAACTTCGAGATGCTCTATGCTTTCATCTTCAGGTCACGCATAGCAGACCTGTCATAGTCCCCCAATGCAAGAGACGCTACCACAAAAGCGCAATCAGTCTCTAAAATTACAGGATTATGAAGAGAAATACCTATGTAGAGACCGGCAATGCAAGCCCTAAGCTCCGCTTCCTCCACGCTTTGACAGGCATCAATGAAATCCCATGACCAAATTTATACTAAAAATATCAATATCTACAATACTGATTATAATGAGTATAAGAGAGAGATGATTATAGTAACATAGGTAGATACCGTAACATAATAAATGTGATGCTACTATGTGTCATGCATGGCAATAAATGAGACCACCTATGATACTAATCTATGATACTATGCACTATAGAGGTAGTAACATAGACTAGTAACATATGCATGTTACTAGTCTAAGTTACTCCCCACTATGACCAGCCTTAGAGTACCACTACCTCCCTTCTAGTTTAAAGGGCTCGATTCAAAAATTTCACCTACTCTTAGCAAGATAGTAGAGGCAGTGGAATAGTTTTTGAAGTCTGCCAAAGTACTCAACTAGTGCTGTCGTTCTTCACAAAAAAATGTGTTTACCAATGCATGCATGAACACTAGTTACTCTAACCCCCTCTCTTCTTCAATTCTTTGCCACATCTGCATGTTTGCTATTCCCGTGTGCATGATACCAGCTAAGATACCACCATTATGGCCAGCCTTAATCATCGCATGCAAGAATTTAGTGCACCTTGAAATATGAACATGTGTGGGGGTGTATGTTTTTAATGACTTGAGACTATACCTAGCCCGGCATGCAAGATGACTTATTATGCACCGTTCCCCATAACTGCAGGAAGCCCGTTGGTCTCCAAATCTTTTCCTCTCCATGTGTGGAAACAATATGCCTGCCAAACTCTCCTTCTCCCTCCGGCGGTCCCACCACTCCACCCCGTGTGAAAAATCTGCATGCATGACTCTCCTCCCCCCACGCTCGTCCAATCCGTTGTGACCAGCAATATTTCCACCCCTTCGCTCCCCCGTAATTTACTCCAACAAATATGCCCATGTAGCTGTTACTTAACTGCAGGTGCATTGGGTCACTGACATATGGGCCCAACAGGGGTCTGGCCCACATGTCAGTGACGCAACTGGACCTGCAGTTAAGTTAGTGCAGCTCAGTCCATATCTTACGTAGGTGTGCCATTGCTCGCTATAAATACTGCGCCTCCCACGACATCGCTATCTCCTCCCCCCTCACGTTCACGTTCATCGCTATCTCCTCCCCCTCCCTCTCACGTCGACCACCATGGCATCGCCCCTCCCAAGCCCTAGGAGCCCCTCGCTGCACCGCGCGGACGGTCACGCGTCGCCATTCCGTTCCTCACCGCCACTAGTCGAGGAGGACGCGTCGGTGTTCCGCTCCTGGCCGCTACGCGATGCATCGCTGTTCCGTTCCTCGCCGCCACTAGTCGAGGAGGACGTGTCGGCGTTTCGCTCCTCGCCGCGACGCGACGCGTCGCCGTTCCGTTCCTCGCCGCCACTAGTAGAGGAGGACGCGTCGGCGTTCCGCTCCTCGCCGCGACGCGTCGAGGTGGACGCGTCGGCATTCCCAATCTCGCCAGCACGCGCGCCGGAGGACGCGTCGGCTCCCCGCTACGAGGAGAACGTCGCGCCGCCCGCCGAGCCCCCAGCCTTGAGGAGCTTTGGAAAGAAATGGATGTCGCCTTGTGGGAGGCTTTGCCTCCAGCAGAGCGTGCCAAAATAGAGGCGGAGAAGAAGGCCGAGGAAGAGAAGCGCACCGCGGAACAAGCTGCCTGGGAGGCCTATGTCGCGTCCGAGAGAGTCACGCAATTGGCTCTTTGGCAGAAGGCTCGTGCGAGGGCCGTGAGGGTGGCGGAGGACGCCCGTGCCGACGCCCTGAGTGCAGTCGGGCCCAAGCACCTCATCTACGTTTGGCGGTACGTGGACCGGGTGCACGCTTCCAGCGAGGAGGAGTACCTATTGGCGCCGGATCACCACACCGGTGAGATCGCGCTCGCCCGCCGGCAAGCCGCCACTCAGTACCTCGCGAGTTGCGAGGCTGAGGAAGAGGCGTTGTGTCGGCGCGCTGGGAAACGGCCGCGCACCAGGGCACTCGTGGCGCGCCGCAAGCGCTCCTGCGAGTGTCGTGGCTTTTAGGAGGAGTATAATTTTTGTTTCGTAAGGCGATCTCATTAGTTTTGGGACGCAAATGATAAATCCCGAACGTTCAAGAATTTTTAGCGTCCTTAATTAAGTATGTAAAAGGGAAAGTTTGGAAACCTTGTGTATTCGTACGCATTTTGCAAGTACGTGCATATAGCACAAGCTTTACTATATACTATCGCACTACACGTCTCTCTCGATATATGCTTGCAGACTCAGCTACTCCCTCCGTCCAGGTCAATAAGTCATCTTTGGTTGTGCACCATGACCAAGAAGGAGGGAGTACTACTATTACTTATGTACGTGCAAATGCACGTTTTAACATTACGATGCGGTTTTTGTAAAAGTAGAAAAACAACACTAGTCAAGCTTGTGAAACGATTCAATGCAAAACAAATGCAAAAATGCTCGTTTGATTGTTTACTTTTAGCATCCTTCTCTGTGGTTATTTCTCTATCGTACTTTGTACGGAGTATCTCACTAGTTGGAAAGGCATGCAAATTGCCAAACCGCTTCCTACACCATGTATCGAATTTTTTGCCTAACAAGTTGTGCCGTGCAATTGGAATTCCAACTTGAGTACTACTACTAGTATGAGTACCAGGGGCCAGTTCTTTTAGGCTTCTAGATTAGTAATCCCATAAGAGCAAGTACAATAGAGCTGAGTCAGCGGGCTATAAGAAATAAACTAGTATATTTCTACTTAGTTGGAGGAAAGAGAAGAGGAGAAAGAAGGTAAGCAGGCTCTTCGTGAAGAGCCAGCTCTAGCACGTGCTCCTAGGAACTTTGTGAGAATGAGAAGTGGGCCACATAATAAAAAAGTAGTACAATCTTTTGATCTATTATTGTACATGTTGGCTATAAGATGGGCTGTATATGACATGGCACTGGCTTATTGCCAGCAGCTGGCTTATAGCCAGCAGCTGGCTATACTATTAACCATGCTCTAACTACTACCTCCGTCCTGGTTTATTGGTCCCCATTGTAATCTGTGTCAAATTTTGATCATAAATTTAACTAATGAAATGTTGGTGCATGTCACATACACTACTCCATCCGTCTAGGTGAGTAAGTCATCTTAGGCTGTGCACCGTGATCAAGGAGGAGGAGAAAACGAGAAATGTTAATGTTTATTTGCTAATTAATAGTATTGCATGCAATGAACTAACCACTGCATGTCGTGTTTGATATCTCAAGTCACTAAAAGCATGCACACTCTTTATCTCTTATTGGTTGATATGTCAAGAAACAAGAAACGAGGTAGAAGTTAATGCACCGCGCCTAAGTGTTTTGGGATTATTTGGTTTTCGTAAGATGACTTACACACCTAGACGGAGGGATTACAATGATGAGGAATAAACCAGTTAAATCTTTGGTCAACATTTAGCACAAATTACAATGATGAGGAATAAACCAGGATGGAGTAGTAGTTTAGAAGCCCAAATAAATGAGTGAGGCGCCTTATTGTTACTCTCCACTGTGACTAGTCTTGTGGGAAAAGCTGGGGAAGCCGCCAAAAGAACTGGCCCTAGGAGTAGTAGCTAGGGTCGAGTGTGCGAGATGAACCGGAGAAAGTAAATGCAGAGAGATGAAATGCAAAAAAGACGGAGGGATGTGATGGTTGCTTGTCCGTTTATTTTACCAAGCCACTTATTACTGGGAGTGGTTGGCTTTTGTGATATGACGGCTTTACTGCCGCGCCACGAGCGGGGTGAGAGGTGAGACTCCCGTGCAGCGCCGCCCTCTACACTTGTACTACATCGGTCGTGGTTTATTAGTCCCCCATTGAATTTGACTGAAGATTTAACTGACAAAATGTTAGTGCATGTCAACAAAAACTATATCGTTGGATTCATATTTGAACATAGTTTTGAATGATATAATTTTAGGTGACATGCATCAGCATTTATCGTACTATATATAATGTTAGTTCAATTTTTGGTCGTACTAATCTATAGTAGTAAGGTGCCCGTGCGTTGCACCGAAGAGTGAAATGCATTGATCGGGGAGTTGTTTGTTTTGACAAAGGATGTGGGGGTCATCTCATGTGTAACGGGTATCGATAGGTTTCTTCGGATATTATTTCATCTCTAGAGCTCACAAACATCCGGGTGAAATAGATAAAAAGGTATCTTTTGCAAACAAAAGCGTTCAACTGTTCAACCTGCATCCAAAACTTGTGAAGAAATAACACTTATTGTGCTTTGCAAGAAATGATCTTTAAGAATTAGTTTTTGAGTATCGATTGTTATACATGTTGGCTACAGATGACATGGCACTTTCTTATAGTCAACAGTTGGCTATACTATTAAGTAATATTAACCATGCCCTTATACACCTAGATGGAGCGATTAAATCAGGATGACTTGCAAGCGGGCAGAGGAGATGTAAGAAATGGTTCATCGTAAGTCTTTCACCAGTACTGTAGTAAAAATTCATACATGGAAGATTCTAGACTAAACCATAAACGAATACACTTTTATTCATGCGCGATACTCCAATAGAGCAAGATCCTGCATGGAAGTCTCCACATGCTTAGACAGCAGATTACATTGAGCGAAGACTAATGATCAACATTTAACTTGATAATGCGTACTTCCAGGTGAACCTCCTTGGAGTCCCCGTGCACCGCGTCGGCGGGTAAAGGAGGCCATGGGTTTTCCAAGTCGACATTGGCAGGATAGTCCCAGCTCCCCAGAGTCCAAGTCCGTTCGATGAGGCCGGTGTCGCCGCCCATGCGACCCGGAGGGGTAGTAACACTGACCATGCACCCGTACATCGGCCTCGTGTCAGTGTCAGCGTCAGCGGCGTCGCCCCTGACGCACATTACAGAGACGGGGCGGCGGCCTGCGCGGGCCTCGCCAATGCCCACGATCAAGAGGAAGACGCTGCCTTCCTCCTCCGAGACTAGCAGGCGGCGGTGATCCTCCAGCGACTCCGGCATGGTGAACGGGTAGCACGTCTCGTACTTGACGTTCTCCGCCAAGGGCCAGCAGTGACCGCTGCACGCATCCGTGAGGTGATGCACCATGTCCGCCGGCGAGCCACAAAACGGCATCGGGCACTCATAGCAGTGGACGAAGGGCTCCTTGGAGGCATCGACCAGGCCGTCCATGAAACGGGAGTGGCTGTAGGGGACATTGCGCCAGTTGAATATATGAGCAAGTTACTACGAGATTTAATCCGAATAAGCACAAAATAAATCATGACGGCTATAATAGAGATGAAACTAATCATGTGGACTAGCATAGTAGTAGGATACAGAGTAGAAACATGAATTCTACCACGATTTCGAGCAAGAAGGACAGAAACACATACGGTGCAACGGGAGCAGCACCGTTGGCGTTGAGGTTGTCGCCCATGTCCAAACACCACGTAGACACGGTCTTTGAGCATGGTTCGTAGTCGTTCCACGCTCGGGCATTGAAGTTTGTAACTATTTTAGATTAGAACATACTACTCCTCCGGTGCTAGTAGTAGAGCAGAGTCCTACTCTACTACTCTACTCAAGCAAGTTAGGGCATAGCACTGTAGGGAGTACCAGTACTGTGATCACTCAAGCAAGTTGTCTGGCATCGACATGACCCTACGCTGCTGGTATGTGTCTCGTAAGTCAAGCGGTGTGCTGTAGTCATCATCACCTGTCCACTTCCCGCAGCACATATTCGCTTCTCCATCTTTGTCCGCACATAATCTCGTCCAATCTTCCATCCCCGCTAACAATGGCAGAACCGAGCAGCGTCCGCCGAAAGAGTGGCTGGAATTCGCTCCCCACAGAGGTAATGAAGCTCATTGTTTTGCGTGTGGACAATCTTAGTACCATGCCGCTCGCCGCGTGCTCGTCGGGGCTGTGCCCGTTTACTCAAAGCCCTCAGGCCGGAGCTTTTTAAGCCAGCTCCTTGCTTGCTGATGCTGCCTGATCTTCAGAAATGGCATGTCACACAGCATAACGATCGTAGGGTGGCGAGCATCAACCCCCTTGACTGTGATCCGATCCCCGTCAGCCTCAACTACATTAACGGTATGTACTTGGTCGCCATGAACACGTCTTGGATGGTGCTCGTCGACGGTTGCGGCAGCTGGATGCTCGTGGAGGTCTACACCCGGCGATTGATCCCCCTTCCTTCGATTAACACTACACTGCTTTGGCACCGCGGCCCAGAATACTCGGAATCTTACAGTAGCCAACATGATACCAAGTTTGATTTGCTCAAGGTTGTAATCTGCCAAGTGCCCACAAGATCTGTGAATTATAAAGACTTCAGGCTAATTGCGTTCTTCAACCGCGGTCTCGCCTATCTGACATGTCATTACGGTAAGTGGATAAATCTGCACGTCCATCGCAGGATCATACATCCTCCATGGTTCTCTGTTGCCATTGAACATAAGGGCTTCATTTACGCTGTCGACTCCTTCTATGGCTGGACGAATTGCTGGCCTACTCCAGTCATCGCTACAAACGGCTATTACAGCAGTATGTTACTTTCCTATGATATCATGATGGCTTGCTTATATTACTGTCAACATTTGCTGAAAAAATATTCATGCTCATAACATGCTGTTCTTAAGATTGACTAAATCAAGAGCCCTTTTTTATTTGACTCCAACTTGATATGATGTTGTAGGCCGCCTGGTGTCCCTACCCTTCCCAATCCCAGAACCTTTCAAAGAAAAGCGGCATGGCAGTTGCAGGTGATTCCTGGCTCGATCAGATGACGGCGAAAGATTGATGATCGTTCGCACGTACCAGACGTGTTGTTTCGCGGAATACAATCACAGTCACTGCAAGGTCTTTGAGCAGGATCCCAGCTTCTCTGGGCCTTCAGGAATTTTTGACTGGAGGCTGGTAAGTAGCCTTGGTACACGCTCTTTGTTTGTCGGACTGAATTATCCGATTAACCAGGAGATAACCGACGGCAAGGATCATGATGGCAGCGCGGTTTCGTTCATCAGGCAAAACTGTGTGTACACAGCGTACCATGCGTCTCTGCATGCACCATACCCTGATATGTGCCGCCACGCTCTGCAGCCCAAAGTAGGAGAGAGTGTCGCAAGTATCAGACTTTGACCTGCTGGCTGGAGTTTCCCCCGTCAGGCACCCATCTGGTTCAAGCCGTCAGCCAATCTCCACAGCTTAATAAATAGTAACGTCTAACTGAGCCAGTTAGTTAGATGCGTACACTTGGTGTAGTAGGATCTTTATTTAGTTTGATGCATACACTTGTTCTTTTTTGATAGCCCTTTTGTAATGATGGCTGATGTTTGGTTTGGAAGAGAGAGCTGCGTCTTCACTCTTCTGGCCTGCTTACTGCTTCTGTTGCACCCCCAGCCCTGGTTGCTGCTGCTGCTGTTTTCAATGTACAATCAGTAGTATATTTCATCTGTTGGTTGAATAAATGTGTTGTTAGAACGACAAACACAATGTTTTGGAAGTCGTTGCACGGTTCGATCCTTTAGTGCCCCGTACCGTACGTAGCGCATACTATTTTTCGTACGGAACACATTTTCCACTTGTTGATAACATGCAGCCCACTGATGAAGGCC
This sequence comes from Triticum aestivum, assembly GCF_018294505.1. Classification (NCBI taxonomy): domain Eukaryota; kingdom Viridiplantae; phylum Streptophyta; class Magnoliopsida; order Poales; family Poaceae; genus Triticum; species Triticum aestivum. The sequence goes on along the minus strand of NC_057802.1, from coordinate 614,848,323 downwards.
CAATAGAGAAGCCCATAATTAACTAGAAGGGAGGCTCTCACATGAATCCGGCCTAGGTACATGCTCATGGTCCCCTAAACATAAATAAGTAAATAAATAAATAAATAAAGCTAAATGCTCATGCACCACTTCTTTGGGAAAATAGGTAGCCCAGTATTTCTTTTTGAAGAATACCCAAGCTAGGCCTATTTGTTTTCTCCGAATTACTGGGCTGCAAATCTTTCAAGACGAGGAGGGATGCATTCCGACCTGGCTTAAGAGTATGGTCAATGTCTGTTAAAAGTAATATCAAAAGGGGTTGAAAAATCAAAAAAATTTATAGCAAATGGATATAAGTTTCTTTTTTTGTTTTTGTTCTTCATTGATATCTTATACGTATTTCATTGGATTTAACATGACATAGTACTAATTTGTTTTCAAATTTGTTTTAGTATGGATATTAATTTTTGGATTAAGAATAGTTTGTTCCCCAGCAAAAATTTGCCAATTTTCAAAATTTCCCACATATTTAGTTAATTTTTTGACCCTGGTACTGACCAGAAAATGGCCAGCAATTCTAAAAATGGAAAACGGGCTGCAATAAATTCCATATGAATTAGAAAATGAGTAAAAATTATAAAAATAATAGCAAATGGGCTGTACACGCCACAGATTTCGAGGCTGACTTGTTTACGCAAGGCTTTGTCAGTGAACACACGATTCTAGCAGCAGTGACTGTTGGATGTCCATCCAACGGCAACGTGCTTCTTCAATCATTGATCTTCCTGCTCCAGCCGCCTAAACTAGCGCCGGCGGGACTGCCTGCTCCCTCCTCTCGTGGCCCGCTGTGATGCCGCGCAGGCTTCCCCGGCCCACCCTACTCCCTCTGCTGGCCTGGCCGCACGCAATCAACTGCCTCCTTATTACGCGAAAAAAATGATTCCTCCCACTGACATCTGGGGCGCACCGGTTGGGAGGTTGACCTGTGGGCCTACTAAGTTGACGCGTACATAGGGCTTGTCAACTTAGTCAACAAACGATTCTAGCAGCAGTAACTGTTGGATTTTAATCGAACAGTCCTGTTGCTTCTTCAATCGCTGCTCTGCTTGCACCAACCGACCAAACCAGCGCCGGGGAGACCGCCTGCTCCTGCCTCCAGTGGCCGGCTGTGCTGCCGTTGAGGCCTCATCGCCCCCTACTACTCCCACCGCTAGCCAGGCCCTGCGGTGACGGCAGCCTCACACCGCAGCCGAACCAGTGAACCCTCATACTCCTCTCCGTGTGGGCATCCACTGCCGCGTCTTCCCCGGCTCCGCATCGTCCACTTCCTAGGCCTCACCGTCGTCCACCGCCTTGGTGCTCTTGGCGCGGCGTGGTCAACGTGGTCAACGACATTCCATCGAAAGAGTACTGTACGTGGAGAGGCTGACAGCTGGGTCCACGGCCACAACCCAGTTTTTTTGTGATTTGCCAAGTAAGTCGCTTTGTCAGGCCTGTTGGGCTGCAAATCTTTCAAGACGAGGAGACCTTTCATTCGGCTGGCCGAGAAAATGGCCCATTAGTAATGAGAAATGGGCTGTACATTTTTAAAACACATCAAACCGGCAATTAGTTTCAAATATCTTTTTTTTCATTTCGAGATTTTAAATTACATTAATTTTTATGCGTGGAGAATATGTTGGATTTTATATTGATATATATTTATTTTTAAAATCATTTTGAATGTGAGCCGAAATTTCGGGATTAAAAACAGTTCAGACCGCACCGAAATATGCAAAATTTCGTATAATTTTTTAACTGTGGCCACAAAAATCACTACAAGTAACAAAATCTGAGAGGATCTTGCCTCGGGGTGAGTCGGGTGTGTCTGCGTTTGGAAATTCTATGGTTGTTGGTATGGCCCGTGTTGTGAGGGATACGCGTGCTCGTTGGGTTTGGAAACAGAAACAGAAAATCCCACGCTCCTCGGACGTGGCCACCCCCCATTGCTTGACGATACGCCTCCCCGGTCAGGGTGTAGTCAATTCAGCCTGCCAAAAACCCCAATCGGGTGAGCCGACGTCTTCCTCGAGCTCACCACCCCCACCTTCATCGCCCCCGCTCCCATCGCCTTCGTCTCGGAGCAATCTCTGTTCGTCATCGGAGATCTCCCTTCGGGCGGATACCAAACCTCCGGCAACTCAAGCTATGGCGAACTTTGCAGTGCGCCCGTTTGCCTTCGCTCCAGTTGGATCGACCTTCGACCGTGGCCCTGCTCATTGAGTCCAGCGCCATGTCATGGTGGTAGATGATCCGCCCCTTAACCATGACAGGTACGCTATTGTTTCAGTCCATCCTCCAGTCCCTGATCATCAACAGGAGTTCTGGCTAGCCGAGGTCTGTCGCATTATCACTGGGGATCTAGAGTATGATTTGGTGGATGATTTTATTTACCCGCTGGGAATTGGATGTGTGGTTTTTGCGGATATGGAGAGTAGAGATGCTGCCATTAGAGAGGGGCCTCACGCTCTGACTGAGGATTCTACTTTCTCTTTAGTCCCTCATGACGAATGTTTCAATATGCACATGCCTGCTTTTGAATATGAGGTTTGGGTCATGTTCCTCGCTTTCCCAATGGACTATCAGACTGAACACTATATTCATAAGGCTGTCTCTAACTTTGGAAAACTTCTTGTCTGGCCACGCCCGGGTCACAACAAAGCTAGAGTTCTGGTTAAGTGTCATATCAAAGATGTTGCTGAGGTGCCGCATAGTCTGTTGGTTACCAGGGTTGGTTTGCTGCCAGGTCTTGCTCGATCTTGGTTTGTCCCTGTGTATGTTCTGAATGGCAGAAATACTATTCCCAACTTAGTTGGTAATGAGGATGTTCCTCCCCTTCTGAATGCATCACCCCACCCATATGAGCTTCCATACTACACCCTCATGTAGCAGGCAAGAATTGATGAGATGACTGCACAAGAGGCTCTGAATGAAGAGGCATGGAACGCCTCGGAACCTTCCCAGGAGCACATTCAGGAAAATGGTTGGCCTATGTGGCCCGTGGTTCCTCCGCCATACACAGGGTTCAGTTTTAGAACTTTCTTCCAGTACGACGGGCCGTCCCTGATGGATGGTGTGGACCCAGAAAACAATGTCCACGACAACCTGTCTGATATTTGGTCTTCTGATTCAGAGTTTCAGGCGGTGGAAGCGCTGGCTGATGGTTTTGTGCTTGGGAATCCTGCTGCACGACTGGCATTTGTCAGAGCAGGAGGGGATTCAGTTAATTTCTTTGTGGTTGTTGATCATGAGCTGTTGCTTTGGATGGGAGGGATGCTCAAACGCATATATACGCCGGCCCTCACCTTTCAGCAATCTGAGGCTGTGATGTTACCTCTTAACCCGTTCAAGTTTCTCCAGAACCAACTGAATGCTGCTGCGGCTGCCTGGCTTGAAGGCATGGTCCCAGAGCGTGACGTTATGTCAGCGGTGTTCAGTTCAACCTTTCAGTTGGGGGCTGTCATCATACCCTCGTCTCTGCTGCAGGAGTCTGTTGAGCCCAGGTCTGTAGTGATAGATACTGATTGGGAGATGGCGGCTCGCTCTCCTGGTCTCAAGGCGATCTCACGATTTGTTTCTGAAGATACAGAGTTACAGTCAGTGCCCCTGTCAGATCAAGATACTGCTCTTCAGGTGATTGCTTCTGCTTCTCTTTATAATGCTCCTCAGCCCCGCAATGTGCTAGTGCCTCTAGACACAACCACTGTTAGAAGAAGCACTCGATCTAACAAGTATGATGGCTTCAAGATCAATCATGTCTCTGACACCAAGCGCTCTAAGTCACGGGTGAAACCACGCGAGACCTCTTTTATCACAGTTGTTTCTTTGGCTGCTGCCCCCGTGTAGGTTATGACTGGTGCTTGTCCCCCTCCTACGCCGATTGAAGATCTTCAATAGATGGGTAGCCGTTGCGGGATTGCGCAGGATGTTCTTTCTCCCGAGAAGCTGCTGGATGATCAGCGCTCGTCCACTGGAGCTGGCGACTGAATTTTCGCTCGCTCATGAATAAGTCGTGGAATGTACTGTCGTGGAACATCAGGGGCATCAACTCTGATGCTAAGACTTTGGCTCTTAGGAATGCTATTGATACTAGCGGTTGTTCTGTGCTATGTATCCAGGAAACTAAGCGTGAATCTTTTGATCTGGCGTTTATTAAAACTTTCTGCCCTAAGCGTTTTGATAAATTTGTGTTTGCACCATTAGTGGGTGCCTCTGGTGGTCTTATTATAATATGGAATAGTTCAGTGTTCGTGGGCACGCCTTGGTATGTTGACTCGTTTGCTGTCGGTGTCTCTTTTGTTGCTACTCAGTCTAGTGATTCTTGGAAATTGATAATTGTCTATGGTCCATGCTCTGGTCAGCGTCGGGTGGATTTTACTAACTGGTTATTTGACCTAAATATACCTGATGATGAAAATTGGTTGATCCTTCGAGATTTCAATTTTATTCGTTCCACGAATAATAGAAACAAGCCTGGGGGCGATGCTGCGGACATGTTGCTGTTTAATGAAATCATTCGAGCGCAGCCTCTGATGGAGTTACCTGTGAAGGGCAGAGCATATACCTGGAGCAACATGCAAGACGACCCCCTGCTCGAACAACTCGATTGGTTCTTTTCTTCCTCTTGTTGGACTACCTCCTTCCCAAACACGATGGTCCTGCCATTGGGGAAACCAGTGTCTGATCATATTCGGTGTGTGGTTACAATTGAATCTAATATCCCCAAGTCCAAGCTCTTCCGCTTTGAGAATTTTTGGGTTAACCATGTTGGGTTTATGGATGTGGTTGCCGCCTCTTGGTCCAAGGCATGCCATGCCCCGAACGCTGCTGCCCGCATTTGTAAAAAACTGAAAACTCTGAGATATGATCTCAAGAGATGGAGCAGAGGTATCTCAAAGCTGAAAATTATGATCCAGACAGTAATGAATCTTTAGTTATGATGTATAATCTCGAGGACAAAAGACCTCTATTTATCCAGGAGTCAAACTTTAGGAGGATTTTGAAATCTCACTTGCAGACACTGCTAAAGTTTCAGAACGAGTACTGGAGGAAAAGATGCACGATCAGGTATTTCAGATTTGCTGATGAAAACACCAAGCTCTTTCAATCTCTGGCGACTGAGAGATATAGACACAATTCTATTGCCATGCTTCGTGATGATGCTGTGGAAATGCATGACCACGTTGGCAAGGAAGGGGTGTTGTTCAAAACCTATAAGGAACGTTTGGGTTCTTCTAAACCCACTAACATGCGTTTTGATCTTTCTAGAATCATTCGTCGGATTGAGGGACTGGATCAATTGTCGGCACCCTTTTCCAATGAAGGGATCGATACTGTAATTAAGGAAATGCTGAGTGACAGGGCTCCGGGCCCTGATGGTTTTAATGGTTGTTTCCTTAAGAGCTGCTGGCAGATCATCAAGTCGGATTTCTATAAGTTGTGCCATGCCTTTCATGCTGGAGGGCTAGATATCACCAGCATTAGTGAGGGGTACATCACCTTGATCCCTAAGATCTCTTCTCCAGAAACTGCAAATGATTATAGACCAATTACTTTACTGAATTGTTGTCTGAAAATCATCACAAAGATCTTGGCTAACCGGCTGCAGAAAGTCATCCTCAAAATCATCTACAAAAACCAGTACGGTTTCATCAAAGGGAGGACAATCCAAGATTGCCTGGCGTGGTCGTTTGAATACATCCATCACTGCCATACCTCAGCGCGGGAAATTATCCTCCTCAAGTTAGACTCTGCTAAGGCGTTTGACACGATTGAGCACGCCCCCATGATGGAGATCATGAAGCACATGGGTTTTGATGACAAATGGCTCGGATGGATGAAAACGATCTTTGGCTCGGGGGTTTCTTCTGTACTCCTTAATGGAGTTCCGGGTCGGAAATTTAATTGTAAATGTGGTGTGCGACAGGGTGACCCTCTCTCATCGTTGATCTTTGTCCTTGCGGCTGACCTTCTCCAAGCAGCAATTAATGATGCTTTCGCTAGAGGACTAGTTGAGATTCCTCTCCCTCGTGACAGTGCGGGTGACTTCCCCGTTGTTCAATACGCCGACGACACGATTTTGGTTATGCAGGCATCTCCTGAACAGGCTGCCCGTATGAAAACTATCTTGGAGGATTATGCTGTTTCGGTTGGGCTGAAGATCAATTTCCAGAAATCAACTCTTATACCCATTAACATTGATCACCAGCGTGCTTCTGAATTGGCTGGGGTTTTTGGCTGTTCTGTTGGTTCCATGCCTTTCACCTACCTCGGCCTCCCAATGGGGACGACGAGGCCAAGTGTTCTTGATCTCATGCCGCTAGTACATGCAGTCGAGAGGAAGACGTCCACTGCATTGTCGCTGATGTCATCCGGGGCCAAACTGACTTTGGTCAATTCTGTTGTGACTTCGATGCTGATATATGCAATGTGCACAATCAAATTGCACCCAAAAGTGATCGATCTTCTGGACCAACTATGCAGATATTGCCTCTGCGCAAAAAATTCTGACGATGGGGTCAAGAACAACTCCCTTGCGGCCTGGAAACTTGTCTGCCGCCCAAAACGCTGCGGAGGCCTTGGTGTTATTGATATCAAAACACAGAATGTTGCCCTTCTCCTGAAACATCTTTTCAAATTCTATAATCATGAAGATGTCCCCTGGGTGGAGCTGGTTTGGGACGCTTACTACAGAAACAAAATACCGCATGCAACTGATGCAGTGGGCTCTTTCTGGTGGAAGGACGTGATGTAACTCAGTGGGGTCTTCCGGGGGATCACCAAAGTCACCCCGGGGGATGGCTCTAGCTCTTTATTTTGGAAAGATGTTTGGTTTGATAGTAGTTAGGATTCCCCACTCATGGACATGTACCCACGGGCTTTCTCATTTTGCATGAATGAAGATGACTCCATTGCTAAGGTTCTTACTGCAACTGACCCAGCCATGATCTTTAGTTTACCTCTCTCGATCAAGGCGAGAGAGGAAATCAAAGAGATCCATCAGTGGTCGACGCAAATTCGTGTGGCCAACGACCGTTGTGACATTTGGGAATGCACGCTCGGGCTTTTCTCGTCCAAGAAATTCTATAATCACTTCTACAAGCAGGTTGTGGCAGATGAGGCGTTTGGTTGGCTCTGGAAAGCCAAGAGCCCGATCAAATTCAAGATGTTCGGGTGGCTACTCCTAGTTGATCGTCTGAATACCAGGAATATGCTCAAACGCAGACATTTTGCTGTCGCGGGGGGCAACTACACATGCATGTTCTGTCAAAATCCTCCCGAGGAAACTGTAGAACACCTGTTCTTCAATTGCCCCTTTAGTCAACACTGCTACAGTAAAGTTGGAATGGCGTGGCCGATAGGTGCCAACAGATTGGCTTTGCTGCGTGGGGGTAGGGATAACTGGAGGCAACCTCTTTTCATGGATATATTTCTTTTGGCTGCTTGGAGTCTATGGATGGAGAGAAACAACCAACACTTAAGAGGGATTTAGCATTCCTTCGGAACATGGCTGGCTAGATTCAAGCATCTCTTGGAGTTGCTAACACATAACTGCAGAGAGGAACTTCGCCCCTTCCTGTCTAGTTACATTGTAAATTTGGGTCACTAGGGTTGTAGCTAGCTTGCATGGCCGGGGGGCCACAAAACCCTTTGTAACGCATATGTAACTGTTCCTTTGTGAGTAATACAAAGTCAGTGGGAGCCTCTCCCACTGTCATTCACCTTTCAAAAAAAAACAATATGGCCTGTAATGCTAACAAAAAGAATATGGGCTCCAAAAAAACCTCAATAATTAGCAAATGGGCTGTAAATTATTAGAAATAATGGCAGATGGGTTGTATGTTGTTTTCCACAGATATGAGGCTTTCCTAAAAAAAGGTTGACGCACAAGCGCTGACTGTTGGATGTCCATCCAACGGCCGTCGTGCTTCTTCAATCTCTGCTCTTCCTGCTCTAGCCGCTCAAACAAGCGCCGGCGGGACTGCCTGCTCCCTCCTTCCCGCGGACGGCTCTGCTGCCGCACAGGCCTCACCGCCCCACCGTACTCCCATCGCTGGCCTAGCCATCCCTCTACTCACCCACACCTGCTGTTATTCTCCGGCGACGACAGACGAACCAGTAAACCCTCGTACAGTCGTACTCCCCTCCGCGTGGGAAACAACTGCCGAGTCTTCCCTGCCTCCGTGTCGTTCCCTTCCTAGGCCTCGCCGTCGTCCACCGCCCTGGTGCTCTCGGTGCGGCCTGGTCAACGTGGTTAACGACCGACATGCATCTGAAGTGGACTGTACGTGGAGAGGCCGACAGCTGGGTCCACGGCTGCACGCAAGGAAATGCCTCCTTATTACGCGCAAAATAATGATTCCTCCACCTGACATCAGGGACCCACCGAAAGGGCCTCTGTATTTCGCGAAAAAACGTTACTGCCGCTGACAGCTCGGACCCACCAGCTATATCTTCGCACGCAAGGAAGTGCCTCCTTATTACGCACAAAAAAATGAATACCCCCCCTGTTAGCTGGGACCCAGTAGAGTGGCAGGCTGACTTGTGGGCCTACTAAGTTGACGGGGACGGAGGGCTTTGTCAACTTAGTCAATATGCACGATTCTAGCTCCAGTGACCGTACGATGTCCATCCAACGATCGTAGTGCTTCTTCAACCTCTGGTCTTCTTGCTCCAGCCGCCCAAAGCAGCACCGGTCGTGCCGCATGCTCCTGCCTCCCGTGGCCGGCTATGCTGCCGCGGAGGCCTCACCACCCCCTACTATTCCCACCGCTGGCCAGGCCGTGCGGCGACGGCAGCCTCACACCGCAGCCGAACCAGTGAACCCTCGTACTCCTCTCCGCGCGGGCTTCCACTGCCGCATCTTCCCCGGCTCCCCGTCGTCCCCCTCCTAGGCCTCGCCGTCGTCCACCGCCTTCCATCGGACGTGGACTGTACGTGGAGAGGCTGACAGCTGGGTCCACGGCCGCAGCAAGGAAGTGCCTCCTTATTACGCGGAAAATCATTATTCCTCCACCTGACAGCTGGGACCCACCGGACGGGCCACTGTATTTCGTGAAAAAAACATTTCCCCCTGACTGCTGGGACCCACCAGCTACATCTTCGCACGCAAGGAAGTGCGTCCGGGCAAAAAAAAAAAACGATTCGCCCCCCTGACTGCTGGGACCCACCAGCTACATCTTCGCAGGCAAGGAAGTGCCTGACAGTCGGGACCCACCTAGTCGAAGCGTACGTAGCGTTGTCATTCTGGTCGCGAACGTGTACGTACATATATACTGGTGGATGTAGAGGCGCGCACGTGTCGTAGTAGAGGCGCGAACGTGTCGTGGTAGAGGCGCGCACATAGCATGTACACGTACGTACAGGGGCCAGGGTGCAAGAAATAAAATACGGCCACGTATGTGTACATACGGCGGGGTCTCGAACGCCTACTCGCGCATACGTATGGCCAGGGCTCGTGTACATGGCTGGGTCGGATCGGAGAAACAACGTCGTCGTCGTGTTCATGGGGAGCCAACCGGCTGGGTCGGAACGGAATGCGTCATCGTGTTCATCGGGAGGGCTTGGACGGAACAGCCGATGGAAACGAGGCCTGGCGTACCGCAGAACGGAGGAAACGGCCTTGTGTTCGACCGGCCACGTTTGAAACGGGATCCTGTTCATCGGGAGGGGTTTGGCGTACCGCAAAACGGAGGAAACGGACCTCCTACGGTCGAAACGGGGGTCCTGTTGATTGGGAGGGGTGTGGCGTACCGCAAAACGGAGGAAACATACTTGTGTTGGAGCGCTACGGTCGAAACGGGGGTCCTGTTCATCGGGAGGGGTGTGGCGTACCGCAAAACGGGACTCCACGGGATACTGTTCATCTCCACCGTCGACCCCCTCCAGCCTCCACGGGCTACTGTTCATCCACTGTCGACCTCCTCCAGGCTCCACCTGCGACTGTTCATCCACGGGCTCCTGTTCATCCAGCCTCCACCACGCGCTACTCCACCGGCTACTGTTCAACCAGCCCTCTCCAGGGGCTCCTGTTCAACCACCCCTCCACGGGCTACTGTTCATCCAGCCCTCCACCGTCTACTGTTCATTCTGCCCTCCACGGGGTCCTGTTCATCCAGCCCCAACCGGCTCGATCGATAGGGGTCCTGTTCATCCAGAGGCAACACCACGGGGTCCTGTTCATCCACACCCACCGGGAACTGTTCATCCAAACCCCCCAGCAACGCTCACTGTTCATCCAGAGGCAGCATCGATCGGCTTCAGTTAGCAGTAGTAGCGAAGGAATCGCTCGATCGGGTTCAGTTAACAGCCATCGATCGATCGCTCGGGTTCAGTAACGCGTAGCCTGCAGTGCAATCGCTCGGGTTCAGTTAGAGCCCATCGCCTCGCTCGGGTTCAGTTAGAGCCAACGCCTCGCACACATGCGCGTATGTGTACGAGAGAAACGCACATCGCTCAGCCCCCGACCTCCCACCGTAACCGGGAACTCCCCGAAATTTTCCTCGCCCTCGCTTCTACCACGGTTTTTTCCGTCATGGACGGCCCAAAGAATGTCATGCAGCTGCGTCTCCGGCCCGCCCAGGACGAAAAGCCCATTTTCTGTCATGATTTTTTGTCATAGAAGTAGGAGCCCACCACATCTATGATGATACTGGGTTTTGTCACAATTATCGTCATAGAGGTGTCATATGTATGACAGAAAAAAATTCGTTTGGCCCAAAATGTCACGGATGTGTCTTTTTTTGTAGTGAAACACACCGCAAAAGAAGATTACATCGAATAGATCTCCACGAGAGAGGGGGAGAACATTGTATTGAGATCCAAAAAGAGAGAAGAAGTCATCTAGCTAATAACTATGGACCCGAAGGTCTGAGGTAAACTACTCACACATCATCGGAGAGGCTATGGTGTTGATGTAGAAGCCGTCCATGATCGATGCCCCCTCCGGCGGAGCTCCAGAAAAGGCCCCAAGATGGGATCTCATGGGTACAGAAGGTTGCGGCCATGGAATTAGGTTTTTGGCTCCGTATCTGGTAGTTTGGGGGTACGTAGGTATATATAGGAGGAAGAAGTACGTCGGTGGAGCAACGTGGGGCCCATGAGGGTGGAGGACGCGCCCTGGAGGGGGGGGGTAGGCGCGCCCCCTACCTCGTGGCTTCGTGGTAGCTTTCTTGACGTAGGGTTCAAGTCCTCTGGATCACGTTCGTTCCGAAAATCACGTTCCCGAAGGTTTCATTTCGTTTGGACTCCGTTTGATATTCTTTTGCAAGATAATGAAATAGGCAAAAAACAACAATTCTGGGTTGGGCCTCCGGTTAATAGGTTAGTCCCCAAAATAATATAAAAGTGTACAATAAAGCCCAATAATGTCCAAAACATAATATAATATAGCATGAAGCAATCAAAAATTATAGATACGTAGGAGACGTATCAATCGGCGGCCGCCGGAGCATCGAGGAAAAGCAGGCCGCCCCTGCTGCATCGGTCGTCAACCACCCGCGCTCTTCTTTCTCAGGTCATCTCCCTCGCCCTCCTGCTCTCTTCTTCCCCAGGCCGCCCGTGGTGCTTTGGTCGCTGACTCAGTTGCTGCCCCGACTGCCTCAGTCGCAGCACCCTCGACAACAACGACGACTCCCTGTGGCGGCCTTCCTGCCGGTGTCGGGCTGTGGCGCTGACCCTGACCTTTTCCTCTTCTTCCCGGCGCCGCCCCATGGTCAACGGGGACGTGGACACTGTAGCCCCACACCCTCACCATGCTGAGGACGGGGCATTCCCGCCGGATCCGGTGCCGGGCGGGGATGGTGGAGGCCGATGTGGTAGGATCCGGTTGGGGACACGACGACGACGGCCCGGGGAGGAGGGGCGGCGCTGAGCTCGTGTGCACGCTTGCCGGCTACGGATGGAGGGAGGTTAGGAGCTAGGGGAAGGGCTGTGGCGTGGTTGGAGGGTTTGGGAAGCAGGGGGAGAAAGTTGAGGGGCGTTTCTGCATTAAACCTAAACTGTTGTGCCATGTAAGCAAACAACATGCCCCATCTGTCATAAACGCGCTCAACAGAGCCAAATCCGTCGATTAGTGGTTTTTGCAAAAAGATTACACAAGACACGGCGTTTTCTGCTAAAAAATATAGCATAGTGTTTTCTACAAACCTAACCTTTGAAGTGGTGGTTTCGTGGAATTTACTCTATTTCATTAATTGATGTAGTTCATTTGGGCGGACTCCTCCGCCTCATTGACCATCTGGTCGATCTCCTCCTGGTCCTGGCTCAGGCGGCCCTTCTCGTTGGTGATGCTGATCTTCTCAGACTTGCCGGTGCCCTTGTCCTCGGCCTTCACGTTCAGGATACCGTTGGCGTCAACCTCCTTGTCCTCGGTCCTCACGCTAAATATATGGTCCAATATCTTACTTCATTAGTTGACGTAGTTCATTTCGACGGACTCCTCCGCCTCCTTGACCATCTGGTCGGTCTCCTCCTGGTCCTGGCTCAGGCAGCCCTTCTCCTCAGGTGCCCTTGTCCTCGGCCTAGCTTCACGTTCAGGATACCGTTGGCGTCAACCTCAAAGTTGACTTGGATCTGAGGAGTGCCCCTGAAAGGAGTTGCAGACAACAACACACAATCAGTCAACCTGCCATATATTGCACCGGATGTTTATATTCGCATTATCTCTGGACTGAATTTGATAGGTACGAACCTTTGAGGTTTGAGCTGGGGGGATGCGAGATCGTTCCTAGTTTGTTACCTGGATGGAAAAATTATTAATAAAGTTTGGGATCCCTAAAGGAACTTTTATAGTGAGTTGCTACCTTAGACTTGGCCCCACAGCTGACATGATACAGGGGTGGACGTGCCGCGGGCAGACACTGAGGGAGGAAGGAAACATAACCATGTTCTTTTTTTTTGCATGGTAACATAACCATGTTCTAGGCGCATAAAAGAGACACGGTACATGAAGGAGTACGTACGTAGGCCGCTCCGTCCAAACTCCAAGCCCTCTCCCTCAATCCTAAATTTTTTGTCTTAGATTTATCTAAATACAGCTCTATCAAATCACGTTTTAATATTAGATACATTTATATGTAGACAAATCTAAAATAAGAATTTTGGGGCGGAGGGAGTACAGTAGTCAATCCACACACATATCCATTCATCCATAGGCATCTACGACCAATGTCGTCTCTGCTGTGGCATTCTGCCGCCGCCGCCGCCCGACGGCAGCTCGGCCTGCCGCCCTCCGCGAGGTCGACGATTCGCTCCATGGCCTCCTCCTCATTGGACAACATGAAGGTTCGCTCCCTTCTACCATCTACCTCTCCGACCGACCAATCGATTTGATTTGGCTTACTGCATCTTCATGGTTAACGAAGGGTGACGATCCGCATGTGACAGGGAACAAGCTGGCTCATCATTGCCAACATCGTTGTATTGTCGGCGTGGATCACCCGGCTGAACAACAAGACCAAAGCTAGCGCACACGGAGGAGATTCACAGGCTGCAGCCGTCCAACACCGAGCTAGCTGCAGGACCATCTCAAGCGCCGCCATCTCACGATCGACCATGCGGCGCGCCACAAACCGAGCAAATTGAGAGATATTTGCGTGCTAGTCGAGGCGTACGTGCTTTGTACTTTTTCCTAATGGTTTGTTTTGCGCGTCCGTCGGATGTTAGTTAAGACTTTAAGGCGTTATTTGGATAGGAAGAATATACAAAACTAGATCTCTATAAAGTAGGAAAACGGTTTAACCGTATAAAACCTTGTTTGGCTACTCCACCTAATCCATGAATTTAGGAAACTTAGTTTCCAGAAACCCAGGATTTCGGGTTTGTGGAAAAACGACTATTAGTCGTTTTTGCAAAAACGCGTTTTACAAATACTGATCGCAACTACTTTTCTCCGCATCTCTCTTGTTCCTGAACATTTCATTGGCTCTAGTTTTACTTCAGGATATAAGTCCTTCGGTAGCTCCATTGGGGACCACGAGACGTGCACAGCAATTTGACCTTCAGCCAGGTGATAGAATGAGCTCTAGTGTCGGCATGGTCGCCGCCGCGTGGCTGTCCGCCATGGACGTCAGGGTCAACGGCGGTGAGCACTCTCACGAGTTATGCGATGCCTGGGTGCGGCTGCTCCATTCGCATCAACTGGTGTAGGAGATAGACGTAACCATGCATGCTAGGACTAGGACTAGGACATAGACGTACGTATGTTCTTGTTTATATCTTGGCTCTAGTAGATAGATAGATTACTCAACTGGTGTAGACTAGACTAATTAAGCATGCATCCAAACTACCATACCATACTTAAAGACTGCTCTACTGATCTTTGTTGCCCTGTAATTTGTGTGTGCCCATTTACTCTTTAGTGCCTTCATGCTGCGAATGGTTTTTAAATTTTTAGGCAAAGGCGTCTTGCACTATGTGAATTATCGTTTGCACTGTACGTACCATTGATCGTGTGCTTTGTTTGAATTTCGAAAGTAGTGCTCACAGTCATGGTACCAACAGCTAGCTAGCGAAATACTCTGCTGGAGCATGAGTTAAGTGAGTATACGCTCGGGTGTTTTGGCCTTAATTAGGCGCGTATACTGCTCATGCGATTCACTGCCTCTGGTTAGTTTTTCTTTTCATAAATCTTGTTTGAACCTGGTGATGCTCCAAATAAGCAATTTCATTATATGCTGAAATTTTTAGGTTAGGCAATAAATTGATACGTCAAAATCATATACGTTGACCATATCAGCGCTTAATGGTCCAATATCTTATTTCATTAGTTGATGTAGTTCATTTAGTTAACGTCGCTGCAGCTATTTTGTATTTTCGGCTGATGAGTTGTCATACGCATTGAGTAAGCATTTTGTGTTTCTTAATTTGAAAACCTTTTAAAATATACTCCATTCGTTCCTAAATATAAGTTTTTTTTAGATTCCAATACAGACTACATGCTGAGTAAAATGAGTGAATCTACACTCTAAAATACGTCCATATACATTCGTATATAGTCCGTATTGAAATCTCTAAAAGGTGTTATATTTAGAAATGGAGGGAGTACAAGAGTATTGTTTGAAGTTGATGATTTTTCTTCAAATGTCCTTATGACCTACGAAGTTAGATACGGAAGGATAATCTTGTTGGTGCTGACCGCTGACCACAAGATGCTTTCTTCAGGGTTACAGTTCGACTATATATCTGTAGTTCTGTACTAATGATGGCTTTTAGTTATTTATTTGATACTGTTGAAAAAAATCTTGCAAGCAGGAAATCACTAGCTGGTGGACGAGTCTCGTAGGCCATAATCTGAGTTGACATACCACGTAGCTGCTCCTGCAGGGTCGTGAGTTGCTCTTGATGAAGCACCCATGTTTTAGTGTCAGGAAGAGCGACCTCATGCTCGGTGTTGTCTCCAGGGCCAGACATGAACTCTGATACCAAATTGGAACCGCCTCTGGATCAGAGGGCCGCCGGCACAGTAGCAGAAGATAGGGGGGATTAGAGATAGAGAACACAAATAGAGAAACTAGACTTTATTGATTTTTTCTTGCCTCTAAGCTTACATGGGTGTGTCCTTTATATAGGACACGGACTAGTACTACTTTGACATACATTGGACTCCAATTGAAATCCGACTCAAACACTACCTTATCCGATCTGGAGATTACCAAAACAGATGCACCCTTCAGGACATCAAACTGCCCTTTTCTAGCCACCGCTTAGGGTATCTTCAATGCAAGCCGCTTATACGGGCGCTTAGGAAAATAAAAATATATCATAAAATCAGAAAACTATCTAAGCGTTGGTTTGTTTCAACGCAAGGCGCTAGTTTATAGGCGCTAATAAAATCGGTGCATGTTATCCCGCAAAGCAAAAGTGGCTGAAGCGCTCGCTGCTACTTCTTGCATCGATGCTTGAGCGACGCCAGGAATTAAAAGCGGAACTGCCAGTTGACCAGGATACCTATCCTGGCGCCCCTCCGCTAGCATCCGCGTTGGACATGCCCTTAACCTGCCCCTGCTGCCCTGCACCTTCCATAATGAATTCCCCACATAACAAAATCATGCTGGTCGGTTGAGTTAATTGACAAGCAGGTACTTAGTTTCTTAATTTATCGAAACTAATATGTCTGCTTCGTTCATTTCCTCATCAAACATTTGGTAAAGCAAGTCGCATTTGGGGACACATGCAAAAAAATATGCGATTTGGTTTAGAATTACATAAATGATAAATCTCAAATGTTCAGATTTTAAGCATGGCAACCTGAACGTTTTGCATAGCAACTTTAGTTGAGGCGAGGTGGCAAGTTTAGTCGGCAAACAAAATTGCCATGTTTGCCAACTAAACTTGCCACCTCATCTTAACTAAGGTTTTCATAAAAAATGCGGGGTTGCGATGCTTAAAATCCGAACGTTTGGAATTTATACGGGTCCTAGAATTAGTTGTGCTTATGGTGTCTGATTAATGATTTCATTCTAGAATATTCCTTGTCAACTGAACACCCCATTGGCTGTGGCTTGTGTTATGTGTAGGCTGGAACGTTGTTTATTACCCTAGAATTAGTGATGCCAAATGGGTAAACCTGAGATAGTGGTGGTGAACAGTCATTGTGCATGTATGTGTTGTATTCACTGACACTTATGATGTACGACTACATCCAATGGCTACGCACCCTGATTGATATATATCTAAAAAAATACTGATAAAACAGAAGTCGGATGGTATCATCTTCAGAGCATAATGAAAGCTTTTCTCAACACTCAAAGATGTAAGGGAATCACCAATGCTAACCCATAAATTCGCTCCGGCATCTGTTCACGCACAGAGAGAAATATTCTGCGGACACGAACGCGGAAAACAGCCATCCAACCGTAGCCACAAAATGTCTGCCACAATCTTTCATTAATTGACCCTAAACAACGGTCAATTAAAGAAAATGAAACAACACATTCCGCCAAACAAGCAACATGTATTACATGCACCTTCCGCCAATGCATGCATTGCATTGCATGCACCTTTCCGCCAAACACTTTGGTAAAAGCAATGCATTTTGAAAGAAAAAAAGATATTAACGTCGGTGCCATGTTCCAACATTTGGCACATGCGAAGTAAATCACGTTTAGCTCGATAGTTATGTGCCTTCCGCCAAAGCAAGCCAGCTAGCTTGAATCCTTCCGCCAAAGATCATGCTAATCAGTTAACAACAAATTCTCCTTCCGCCAAATAGCATCGGCCTTCCGCCCATCATACACGGACGAGGGCACGTGGTGGCTTTCCACTGGCCATACGGATGTCTGGACTACTACAACCCCCGTTTGTCCTGGGTTTACGGAAAAAAAAGTGTGTTTGTATTGCTCGACGGACCGATGCAGGCCCGGGTTGAAAGGCACAACACATCCAGACAGCGCAGTTCGGGCGTATATGGGCGGTTTGAGGATCGGCGTTAGAGGTGCTCCGAACCATCTATTTTACCAGAACCGAGATCTTTAGAGGACAGATACAATAAACCCAAACCCTTCTATATGGTTAGCATGTTCGGTACAAGTTTAGTTGAGAAATCCTACCTAAATGAATACACATATATCTGTAAGGGTATGCTTGGTTGGGGAACGATGTGGGGGTGGAATATCATGGTTGGCTGCACTATACGAAGGTCTACAAACCCTTGTATGTTGTTTACGAGTTGCCTGAGAAAATCTATGGGTAAACAGGCTAAAAATCAGTAACACTTTCAGCTGCAGAGTGTAGTACAGATTGCCTGGAACATGGAAGTAACAAATCTGCATTAAACTAGCCGACCCCTTTTTCCCACTAGGGTTACTTAGAGTCCCAAATGTCCATTGCTGGTGTCCCCGCCTGAGTCAAAACTACTATCCGTCGGTAAAGTCTGCTCGTCGGAGGAGGGTACAAATAGGTTAGGGCTGGCCCATGGCCTCGGTCGGAGTGAACAGATGGTGTGCATGGCGGAAAAAATTACAGAGAAGATGGTGGCTGGTGGGGCTTCATGCTCTGGTGGCGGCAGAGAGGACACGATCCTATAATCAAATCTAGAGGAAAGGTTTGCAGGTTTGAATTTGCATGGTGAAGAGAAAAGAAGACCTCAATCTGACTTGAT
>NC_057802.1:614823535-614829782 GCF_018294505.1 Triticum aestivum | reverse complement strand
ATCGGGCAAGCGTAAAAGGAGTTGCATCCGACATGCTGAGCATCCCTAATCCATGACACCGTTTGTAGCCCCTGAATTGGTCATCAAGCTGAGGAGATTCCTCAGCCTCTCGAGGCTACTCTCAGTCTTCCGTCTTCATCATTACAAGCTAGTTCACCTTACACAATCTCCTGAAGGGATTCCACCTTTAGCCAAGGAGTCATATACCTCGGTCATCCGAGGCGCCCCATAGTACTTTCGTGTCTTGTTTAATAAAAGATTCCTTCAACGCCCAGGAAAGGTCTGTTGGATTCGAGCCCCCTACCCAGTCTTCTCTATCCATGGAAGCAATCTAGCTTCTTACTGGGATGGCAGGAAGTCACAACCATGGGACTACCAGCCGACACCTCCCAACCCCATATTGGGAGCGACCGCGCCAGGTTGTCCTACCTCACCTATCTGCGATGAAAGCGTTAGAACCGTGCGCCCGACGAGCTGGAACCGCGGTCGCTGTTTGCTATCATGGCTCCATCAGCGAGCTACAATTAGCAATCTCTGGTGGTACGACGAGCACTGCGGGATCTTGAAACCGGTTCTCTACTTTTGTATTAACTAGTGGGGGTGGGGCCATGGCGGCAATATGTGGTGCACGATTGCTGCAACCAGCAATGACAGAAGTGGGGGCTGGCTAATTTTTTTTGCTAAAACTATGATGGAAACATTAGGGGGAAACAGGGGTTGGCGCATGTTGTTTGCTGCATCTAGCAACCACAAAAGCTATAAACGGTGTGTCTTTTTGCTGCCATGGTGACGGGGCAGAAACTGCAAGATTTTTTCTGGAATTGTCAAATTTTCTTGCTACGACCGTTGGAGAATTTTTGCTGCTACGACACCCCGAGGGAGAGTGCATTTTTGCAAGCTCGTCGTCGGAGGTGCTGCAACCAGCGACCATCAGCACCGAAGCTACGACTGTCGCCACTGTGAGTTGCAACCACAAGCGCATGCTGCTGGATGCACAGAGCCGTCGAGAAACACATGCGACAATGGCAGCGAGGGTGGTGACCAACGTTTTAAATAGCGGGCTATGGAAAATAGCGGCGGACCTCCAAATCAGCTATAGCGGGCTATTTATGAAGGCGATCATTTAGCGGCACCATGCTGAAAAAGCTATAGCCGGCTATTTAAAACTATGGCGATGACCGGGTAGCAGCACTACGAAACTACAGGCGTGCTCGCGGTTTGTGCTTCAAGTGCGGTGAGCGTTGGGGGCAAGGCCACCAGTGTGCCCCAACAGTTCAGCTACACATCGTCGAAGAGCTGCTTGACTTATTGCAAGTAGACTATCCGGATCCTGCTGATCCAGAAGCTGCAGAGGACGAAGAGGTTCTCATGTCTATTTCCAAAGTCGCAACTACAGGGCAGACAACACCACACATTGTCAGGCTATTGGGCAGAATTGCTGGCAAGGAAATACTTATTCTGGTTGATTCTGGTAGTTCACACAGTTTCATCAGCGAGGAAGTGGCGAGTCGTCTGTCTGATAAGGTGCAACCGATGACCCAGATCTCTGTAAAAATTGCCAATGGAGGTCTACTCTCTTGTTCAGCCATGATACCAGCCTGTACTTGGCAGACACAAGGGTTTGAGTTCAAGACTGACATGAGGGTTCTGCAACTGGGATGTTACGATATGGTGGTCGGCATGGATTGGCTCCAGCAATGTGGGCCGATGTGGGTGGACTGGAAGCAGAAAATCTTGCAGTTCTGGCACAACAAGGAATTGATAGAGCTGCGGGGGGTAGTCCCTACAACAACCAAGGTAGCTGAAGTGTCAGCCGAGCAACTGAGCGCTATGGAAGAAGGAGAGGAAATTGCACACATCATCCTCCTGCGCACAGTCGAGCAAGCTACGACGGGGGACAGTCAGGATCAGGCACCGGCTCCAATAATGGAGTTAATAGAAGAGTTCTCTCAAGTGTTTGCAGAACCAACTGGATTGCCACAACACAAGCCGTGGGATCACGCCATTCCCCTGATTCCGGGAGCCAAGCCAGTGAACATCCGACCGTACCGCTACACTCCAGAACAGAAAACAGAGATTGAAGCGCAAGTCCAAGAGATGCTGAAGGCAGGACTGATTGTGCCAAGTGTCAGCCCCTTCTCGTCGCCAGTGCTGTTAGTCAAGAAGAAAGATCAGACTTGGAGGTTCTGCGTGGACTTTCGACACTTGAACACAATCACCCTCAAGCGTGCCTACCCCCTGCCCATTATCGAGGAGCTTCTAGATGAACTTCCGGCTCGGCTTGGTTCTCCAAATTGGACCTTCGAGCAGGATACCACCAGATCAGGTTGCTGGAGGAAGATGAGATGAAGACAGCATTTACAACACACCAGGGACATTTCCAGTTTCGGGTCTTGCCATACGGGGTAACAGGAGGCCCGCCGACATTCCAGGGAGCGATGAACATTTTGATGCATCCACTCCTAAGGCACGGGGTGCTCGTATTCATGGATGATATCCTAGTGCATACCAAAACCATGTCGGAACATTTGGTATTGCTGAGACAAGTGCTCCAGCGCCTGCAAGAGCACGACTTAAGAGTCAAGCTTTCCAAATGCGCGTTTGCGCAACAAGAAATCAGCTACTTAGGGCACAAGATCAATAAGGATGGTGTGGCAACATTGGATGAGCACATCCAGGCTGTTCGGACATGGGAGCAACCAACCACAGTCAAGCAATTGCGTGGGTTCTTGGGCTTAGCCGGGTACTACAGAAAATTTGTCCGCAACTTTGGTATTCTCGCAAGGCCTCTCAACGACCTCCTCCGGAAGAATACCCTATTTGTCTGGACACCTACAACTGAAGCAACATTTCAAGCCCTCAAATGTGCGCTGATCGAGGCCCCCGTACTGGCTCTTCCGGATTTCAGCAAGCAATTCGTGATCGAGACAGATGCCAGTGCTACACGGATCGGCGCGGTGTTAATGCAAAACTGGCACCCGGTCGCCTACCTCAGCAGGGCTCTAGCTCCCCGGAACTTGGGTTTGTCGGCGTATGAGAAGGAGTGCCTCGCGCTACTAATGGCAGTGAATCACTGGCGACCGTACTTGCAACATTCCGAGTTTCTGATTGAGACAGATCAGCGCAGTCTCCTGAACCTGACGGATCAGAGATTGAACATGCCTATTCAGCAGCGAGCGTTCACCAAGCTTGTCGGGCACCAATTTCGAATCCAGTATAAGGCAGGCACATCGAACAGAGCGGCTGATGCGCTGTCTCGACGTGTGGCAGACCCATAGGCAGAACTTGCGGCCATCTCGGTGTGCCGACCAGTGTGGCTGGACACGATCCTTCAGAGCTACAAGGATGACCGAACAGTGCAGCAGCGACTCGCCCGGTTGGCTCTAGATCCGCTGGCTGATGAAGGGTTTTCTCTACAGGAAGGAGTTCTCCGGCTCCAGGGAAGAATTTGGATCGGGCAAGCCCCTGAAATTCAAGAGGCCTTGGTAAGAGCTCTCCATGACAGTGCCACAGGAGGTCATTAGGGGTTCCACGCCACGTACCACCGTGTGCGTCGCTTGTTTGCTTGGAAAGGACTGAAAGACACAGTCAAGAGTTTTGTTCGTTCCTGTTTGACATGCCAGCAAGCCAAGACAGAACGGGTGTCTCCGGCAGGACTCCTACAACCACTTCCAATTCCCAAGAGGCCATGGGCAGTCATTTCTCTGGACTTCATCGAAGGGCTGCCCCGTTCAGGAGGGTATGCCGTCATCCTGGTTGTCGTCGATAAATACTCCAAGTATGCTCACTTTGTTCCGCTAAAGCACCCGTATACTGCCTTCTCGGTTGCCACAACATTCATGCAACACATCTTTCGCCTCCACGGCCTACCACTGGCGATCATATCCGACCGAGACTGGATCTTCACCAGTGCGCTATGGCAAGAATTGTTCAAACTGTCCAAAGCAGAGTTGAGGCTGAGCTCTTCTTATCACCCTCAGACGGATGGCCAAACGGAGAGAGTGAACCAATGTTTGGAAACATATCTCCGATGCTCAGTTCACTCCTGCCCGAAAAACTGGTACAAGTGGCTCTTTCTCGCTGAATACTGGTACAACACGACATTCCATTCAGCCTTGGGACGTACACCATTTGAGGTCATCTATGGGACGCATCTGAGGGAATCAGGTGTAACTCAAGTGGACGAATGCACGGTGCCAGACCTTGCTGCATGGCTCCGCGAGCGGGAGGTGATGCAAGACCTGTTACAGCAACACCTCAAGCACGCCCAAGACCGCATGAAGCGTCAGGCGGACAAGCACCGCACGGATCGGGAATTCCAAGTGGGCGACTGGGTATTTCTCAAGTTGCAACCATTTATCCAGACCTCGGTGGCGCAGCGACCTTACCAGAAACTGGCATTCAGATACTACGGGCCTTACAAGATTGAAGCACGAGTGGGAAAGGTGGCGTATAGGCTTCTTCTTCCAGAAACCAGCAGAATACACCCAGTGGTCCACGTATCGCGGCTCAAGAAGGCAGTTGGAGTGGATGTGCCAGTATCAAGTGAGTTACCTCCTCCTGATGATGTTTTGCAGGCAGCGCAAGAACCTCTCTGCGTCCTCGACAGTAGGGAGGTGAGCAGCAACGGCGTCCGCACTCAGCGCGTCCGTGTCCAGTGGAGGGACTGGTCGCCCTCACTCGCGACCTGGGAGAACCTGGAGGCGCTGCAGCGGCGTTTTCCAACGTCACTGGCTTGGGGACAAGCCGGATTCCAAGGGGGGGAGAATGTCACGACTGACGGTGGCCCCAAGAGCATGAGATCCAAGGAGGCCCACCTGGCAAAGGCGGGGGCTGATGAAGACCCAAGTGCAGTCGAGTAGGTGTGCGTGTGGTGGTTGGGTTGGCGTGCTTAAGTACAGCCGCGTGTGGCTGGTGTGGGGATCGTGTATTACTTGGCTGAAACGAATCGGAGCAGAGCTGCCCTCTCTCCAAGTTATCTCCTCCTTCCACTTTCCCCTTTCTTCCTCCTATCAACTCCGATCCCCTCCTTCTCGATCTCCTCTGCCGATCAGGCACGTTACAGGGGGCCTCCTAATCGACTGGGATATACAGCCTGCCGACTGGGCATACCAGTAGTCGGATAGAACCTACCGGCTGGGACATGACGGTATGCCGACAGGAACATGCAGCATGCCGAATTGGTGAGCCCGTCGATTGGGACAACGCATCTTGTAACACCTTGGGAATATTTCCTATGTGTCTCTTACCTATTCTTCACGTTCTGGGTACTTCCTCGAGTGCGCTCACCCGAGTCGCCTGTCATAGTAGGAATGCCTGGTTTGGCATTGCCAAAAACGAGTGCGGACACTACTTCAACATCCAAGACCAAATTCCTCAATGTCACAAGAACTCATGGGCACCACCCACCTGAGGACAAGCAGAGGCTTCCCCAACCTCCCCACAAGAACCTGCATCGAAATGGATGGATATGACCTAGCGATGGGCATCGTAACAACTCTTTAATGGTCGAAGCAGGACAACGACGGCACCAGGCGACCGAGCGCAGACACACTCGTGAAGGTGAAGCCCAACACCGACGTGGAGGATGGGTGTCACTGTCGGCCATCCCCATCGCCAGTCGTAGACGATCTGCGTCGCCAAAGGAGCAGGCGCAGGGCAGGAGACAGTTGTCACCAGGACTGCACCCCTCCCCACCATTGTCGACCGCACGAGCTTAACCAGCGGCGGCACGAAGGGAGGAGGGAGATGGGTTGGGCTAGAGTTTGCCCGCTGAAGCCCATGTAGGCGACACGACGTCCATAGTTCGTGGAGACTTATGTGTTGCATATTACACATATTTGCTAGAATTTACAACCTAGATAGGGTAGCATCACTATTTTCTCTTGGTCCACTGTAAAGATTATCACTAGTATAGTGTGTCTCACGTGTAGAGAAATACAAGAAATTTGCCTCCATGATGCGGTGAACTTTTCTAATTTCTATATGTTTGTCTGAAACCATTGGTCCATGGTATTAAACCCTTTAAGCGTCGCTACAATGGCGCTCGCTGGGTGAGTCCACCTGAGCGATTTTACTGTGCCCAGTTAACACCTCCCTCAGATAAAACTACTGATAACCGTAAAAAAGAAAGATAAAACTAGCGATGGAGCAATCTTCTCCACGAAACCACGCCCTCTCTCTCGTTTCATCTTACCTGCCGCTGCAAGTGCCCCACGCACGTGGCCTCCTCTCTCTCTCTCTCTCT